>NC_133623.1:54467862-54767862 GCF_048593235.1 Sminthopsis crassicaudata | reverse complement strand
GGAAGCTAGTGGGATATGAAATGAAAGAATTTCAAGCAAAAAATGGGCCTCGTTCAATTTCTGCCGAAGTATTTTATATCTACAACATAGTTCAATTAGCTTTAAACTATCAAGCAAGTTGTAGGAGAAGGAAAAGTTCTAAAAATGAACAGAGGAGGAAGTGTGAGGAAAAAAGGAAAGATCAAGATCTTTCCCTAGAGCAAGAGGATTTAAATGAGGAATTATGGTATGATTCTCTTGAAGAAGCTTCAACCCTGCCTAGAGAACAGATTATTGACAGGCCCACATCAACCCCACCTTCAGAGATGGAGGAAGAAAGAGGGGAAGAGGCAGAAACACAAACAGAATTGCCTGTGAAGAAGCCTAAGCCTATGACAAGATTAGAAAAAGCATTGGTTAAAGCTAAGAGAGAAGGACAGGATATAAGTGATTTTATACATGCATATCCTGTGATTGAAAATACTGACTCTGTAGGTAAAAAAAGGAGAAGATATGCACCTTTAGATTTGAATACAATTAAGGATTTGAAAAAAGGTTGTACCCTTTATGGGGCTACATCAGCTTATGTCAAAATGTTACTAGATGGTTTGTCTTATGAAGTCCTAACCCCAAATGATTGGAAATCCATAGCAAGGACATGTCTGGAACCTGGAGAAAATTTATTATGGCTTGCGGAATTTCATGAATTATGTAAAATTCAAGTCAGATGCAATTTGGAAATAGGAGTTAACACACAATTCACTTTTGAGCACTTAGCTGGTGAAGGTCAGTATGGAGAGAATTCGGAACAGACTGATTATACCATGACAATATATGAACAAATTGCTAAGGCTGCAATAAAAGCTTGGGGTGTCCTCCCTGGACAGAAAGATCGTGGAGAGGCTTTCACTAAAATACAGCAAGGTCCCAATGAACCTTTTGCAGATTTTGTGTGACGTTTGCAAACTGCTGTCAAAAGAACTATTGGAGAAAATGCAGCTACAGAAATAATGACCAGACATCTGGCTAAGGAAAATGCCAATGAGATTTGCAAAAAAATTATATGGGGATTAGACAAAGATGCTCCTTTAGAGGAGATCATAAGACGCTGTGCTACAGTGGGAACAAATGCTTTTTACACCCGGACAATGATGAATGTGGAAAGGCAGGGTCCCTCCTGGCAAGGGACTTCTAGAGAAACTCGGCGATGTTTTCAATGTGGAAAAATTGGGCATCTAAGAGCTCAGTGTAGATATGGAGATACAGTGAGAAGACAGGGTGAGAGAAGACCTAAAACTCCATGTCCAAAATGTCACAAGGGCCTCCACTGGGCCTCCGAATGTAGATTGACACAGGGAAATGACAGGTGGGGCCCAGCTTCAGCCCCCCAAGTGGGGCATGATGGCAGCCGAGGTTACATCCAGAGAATTTTAAGACATGATCAATCAGCCAAAAGGCAATCAGATTGAAAAAATGGATTACACTTGGGGAGAATACAGGCCTTTTAAACCAACAGGGCTGTGTCCAGTGCAAACAATTCCAATGTAATTGCCAGATGATGAGAAGAGATTTAGAAAGTGGTAAATAGAATGTAATTAGATAGGTTAACTGCCTGGGAGAGAGGGTTTGCTTGTATTTCTTCAGCAGGAGAAGGAATCAGATGGGTGTCAACGAGTCATATTCGCCTTGTCCATCAGAGAGAGACAAAAAAAAGAGAAAGACCTCAAAATAAAGGAGAAGATCTAAGAAACATCTGACACTGAAAGAGCATGGATAATAAGAAGACTGTTAAAGAACTTAAAAACCAGCAGGAATCATTGGACTTCCTCACACAAGATGAGAATAATGGACAATGGACTTATGGACATTTATAAATTTTCAATTTATGATTATGATTATGTTATATACTTCTAGCATGTGTTATGTTACTATGTTACTATGTGCTTATGTAATTTATGTAATTATCTGTAATACTTCTCATATTGATGGATTTATGTTTCAAGGTCATGATTGTCCTATGTTCTAAATCAAAAGAAAGGGGGAGATGTTAGGATTACTAAGTGAGAACTGAGGTTGTCTGGATAGTTACAAGGTGAGAACTCAGGTTGACTTGATAGAGGGGGCAAGCTCATTGGCTGGGGTGGTTCTTCCCAGAAGCCCTTGCATTATCCCACGCCCATTCTCTGGGAGGATAAAAAGAGACAGCAATGGGCGCAGAGGGCAGATCGGCCTGGAGAAGGATAGGAGCTGGAGGAGATTCAGAGCCAGGATTCAAGAAGAAGACTCTCTGCATTACATCAGGCCTGACGGGGCTCTCTGCAGGAAGGGAAGTCACTTCTTTGGACAAGAGTTAACAGCAACTGCCTGGAGACAACGGTTCGTTACAGGAAGAAGAATCTGTTGGAGAGATTTGAGTAGACACAGCAGATCTCTTCCCAGAGAGAGATCCAGCAGCTTCTGGAGACGACAGCTCGCTACAGCAGAACATCTAATAAATTTTTGGCTTCCCTTATTGATGACTTCATTCTTCTAAAGGTGGAGGAAATTCAAAAGGGAATCAGTTTTGGAACTAATTCAGGCAAAGACGTTAGGGAAGTGGAAGTAACGAAAATCTGAAGAGGAATTCTTTATTTTAGCTTACATTTTTTGACAGAGAAGAATTGAAGAATATAGTTTGACATGCACAGTAGCTTAAAAAAATAATCCATTTCAAGTTTTTTATACTGAATCATCACCTTGGTAGTTCCAAAAGCAAATTTTTTCTGCTGCATCTTCCAAAAAACTTGAATGATTCTGATGCACTGATAAGAGATACCTTATTGTTAAAGAGTGAATCAAATGCTCCTTTTTGGGGTAAGAAAAATAAGCATAATAAGAATCTATTCTCTATATATTTCAATTATCTGTGAAAAAATAATTTTGTCCATTTTCCAGTACTACTGAAAAAATTACTACTGCTTGTTCCTATACATATCTTTAAGAAAAAGCTGGGTAGCACTTCCTGTATATATACATTAGTCCCTTAATAGCTGGTTCCTCTTTTCCTGTTTATTAGAATTATGTGCCGTTGTGTCCTTAGTATTTTATTCTTGAAAATTTTATATCCTTTCTAGGCTGGGTTCTCCTGTAAAATTTTAGCACACAAAATCCTTCCTTTACTTCTTTTTACTGGCCTTTGTTTTCTACATTCCATCCCTGGAGAATATCTTATTATTCTTATTTTGTAAGCCACTTCTCCTAATCTTGTTTTTACCTCTCTTCTGTAGGGTCGCTGTCTCAAATCCACTTTTCTCTCCTGATCCTCCTAGTTCAAATCAGCAGTAGGGACAAAATGACGATCTGAACTCCCAAAGTCTTCAATTTTGTGATCAGGATTTCATAATCCTTAGAAATAATTTCAAGGTTCCCATTTGATGTACTAAAAGTGGTCAGTGAGCATTAAATTAGAACACTTGATGGGAGGATCTGTCATACTCCACATACATACTCTGAAAAACAGCAAAGCTCTCTGTTGTTTATGTCTATGGAACAAATAACCATCTTTATATGTCTCAGAAGGGATCCCACACCTCACCACCAACTATTTCTTCCTCAAGCCCTTAGTAGTCTCCCTCTGATGATGCATCTGTGGATGCATATCACCTTTCTCAAGAGCGCAATCATCTGTCTCCTTCAGAAAGAGTCAAATTCTCTCTTCTGCAGCCAACAGCCTCTAAATGATCAGCAATCTTTCTGTCCTCCTTGCTTTTTATCAAATTCTTCTACCCTTCAACTTTATGATGCAGGTGATATATTTCTCTGTTTCTCTTCAGAGTTTTCTTTCTTTGCCTTTTCACTGAAGTCTTCATTTGTTTCTTTCAAGGAACATTTTATCCTCCCTGATAACTAGGGGAAAAGAAATGAATTTTGCTCCTTTTCTGCTTCAGAAGGTATACTAACTCCTTTTGTTAGCATTCCATAGGCAGAAACATAAAGAAAATACATTCTCTTTGAACAATGGTAAAATTGTTCTTGCTCTCCATACTTGCTGATAGGATAGATAGTCCATAGTGTATGTGTGCAATTTTGCCTTACGTTTTAATAAGCGTCCTTTTGGTGAGATGTGTGAGACATGAAATGTTATTATGATCTGATCTACTCACCTTGAAGCTGATCTCTAGATATTTTTTTTTCTATTTCCCTTCTCCCATTCCCCATCCCTGACCTTGGAGAGTGAGGACTAATTTATTTAGCAGAGAGAAGCATGGAAGACACAAGGACATGAGATACAAGCACACAAGGAAATCCAATTATTCAAAGGGATCTGTATAACTTTCGTCAACTAGTCACTGTTCTCTACAACTTCCTACTTCTAAAGATACTAGATTTCAAGTGAGAGCCTATGTCGTCGCAGTTATTTATCCTTCAAGAGGACCATGACATCAGGGAAATGATACCATAACACACAACTGAGTTAGAGTTGAATGAGAGAGGGCTGGACAAGGTCCCAGCCTCACTTTCTCCTCCTCTTTGCTACCTGGGCAACTGGAAATGATCCTGGATAAAAGAGGAAACCTTGGCCCTTTTAAACTAAGTTGGACTCTAAGACAATGTCCAATTAGCGACTAAGGCAAAGTAAGAAATGAGTCAGAGGATGACCTCTTTGACCTAGTCCAAAGCATATATATACATACACAGAGAAAGGAGAGACCCTCAGGGTTTCTGGGCAAAATACAATTGTTACCCACATTCACTCTGAGCTAATCAGAGCCCAACCAATGGCCAGGTGAGGGTTGGCCCAGAAACTTGTTGTTGGTCACTCTAGGAGAGTCAGAGTGATTGGGGTTTGTGCCATGGTCCCAGCCCTTAAAGCCCAAGATTTCTAGGGAGGTTTTAGAAATCAAAATTTACATTCCTTTGGGTGGAGCACCAGTCGGTAAGGGTACGATGCCCCATGAAGGGAAGGGGAAAGGGGAAGAAATATTTCCCAACTGGCCAATTGCAGTTGGTTCCCTAGTGAGCAGCTTCTACTTGTACTCACAGAGGTTTGTTTGTGGTTCATCTATCAGTGCTAGGACAGCTTGAGAAATTTCCTTGAACACCTGTTGGTAAAAAAAACTGATAGAGGAGATCAAAAACTGTAACTACCTCATTGCTTAGAGGGTACATTAATCTAGCCAAGAAAAACTACTGGAGCAAAGAGAATCTTTACAAAAAAGCATCCCTTTTAAACAGCTTCTTAAGAGGATTCCAAATTAATTTTGGATCATATAGTAATAAGACAAAGATCTTCCTTAACCAATACATCTTCAACAGTATTCTTTCTAATTTTCTTTTGATTATCAAGTCAGGGTAGAAATGAAGTTACTAGAATTCTTTACTATTCTGTAATTCAGTCCTAATCAAGAGGGCAAAAAGGAGGCAGAGAAGAGGAAAGGAGGAAAATTGAAAAGGAGAAAGAATGTGTAGAGTATTCTGAGTAAAATGAAGCCCTCTAAGAAGAGGAAACACAGCAAGGTACCCCTATCTACTTTAACACTTCTTCCCTAACACCGATAACTGAACAATATACTCCAACCTGATTTCTGTTGAAGACACAATTGTGGGTGATTCATCAAAGATTAACCCCACTTACGTAATGAATGTAAGATTGCTGGAAAAATGGCTCAATGTTATAAGCAAAGGGAACAAAGAAAACGGTCCATGGAGACATGGAGTTGGGTCTTATTCCTCTATGGTGGGCACAGCTTCTGATTCAATAGCTGCTAATGAGCCTTTCACACCCACCTCTCAACAAATATGCTTTTACACATGTGGACCTGGTTGCCAAGCAGCCAACTGAGGGAGTCAGATCTAAACATTTCCTAAAAGGGATTAATGTGCATTGCCCAGATTTCACACACATTCTCATTCTCCTCTATGGGGTGGCAAGTGGGAACGAAATGTAATCAAAACTATGAACAACCTTTCACTGTTTCTTAAGATCCCACTTCTGGGCCTTTTTCTGCCTTTACCCTTTCTAACTTGTTCTGTCACCTTACTAAAGACAACAGGGTAATATTTAATTTGTGCTTACTGATGTAGCACTTAGGATAAAGGCAGCTGTTGTAGCCAGTGAAACCTTATTTTAACACTGGTGATGAGAAAGGGATTAACATTGTGTTCTTTTGTTCCTTAATATTCAAGTTGTATCAGGCTTCGTTCCTGTCTACTCTAGTTGTATTTTATAAAACTTTATTTCCATTCATTTATTCAAACTTATTATATTTTGATATAAGAGAACAGATTTGCCAAAAACCAGAATCAATGCAAACTTATGTTTAGTTGCCATTTGTGCCTAAACTGTTCCGACCGAATTTTCATCTCCTAATTGACAACACAGTTTCCAATTCAAATAAACTCTCGGCTTAGATGAAATTCGAGGTCATTAATGATTGTTAATAACAATGTGTCTACGATATTTCTAGAAAATTTGAATTTGACAAAGTTAAGTTATGCATTTTGCACCAGGGAACACTTTTCAGTAAACAATTTCATTCACATTTAACACTGATAAAGGTATAAAGTTTTAATCAACCAATGTTTACCTCTCAAATTGGAGTAGAAACACTTTCTAATTGTTCCTTTCTGCTGTAAGCTAATGGTAAGTCTTTAGCTATGCTATGTACATTAGCAATATAATGAAAGAAAAATTATGGCCTTTCTTTAATCATCAGGGAAATATTTAAATAACTGTTTTTCTATTGTCTTCGGTGCAATGTCTTCTCTTTTTATTTTAGCAGCATTAATTAAAATACTTCAGTTACAGCTCAAGTAGAAAGTGGATGCTTGATTATTGCCTCTTGATTTGAGAAACATTTTTAACAGAAGTGTTATGTAATTTTGAAAGATGGTTAATTTTAATGGTCGGAATTTGTCTTCGTTTTTTCTCTTTGGAGGAACTGACATTTAGTCGTGTGAAAATGTTGTGGATTTCATCACTAAGAACAAAGAGATTGCTGCTAGTGTAATGACTATGAGAGCTTGATTCTAACCTCTGTGACTTGTAATATTCTTGCCGATTTTAAATAAGACTCCCTAGCCTGCAGGATGAGCCTTGACTTTTGTGTGTGTGTGTTCTTGACCACCTTGGCAGTATGTGAAGCTATAGATGGACCCTTTCTAAGAATACTCTTTTCAGATGCATAAAATAAAACACACAGGATCATAAAGAAAACCAATTTTATTGAAACAGAATTCATAAAATACTTGAAAAAAATTTCCAGACCCCATGTCAAGTACCCTTTGCATAGGACTGCTCTGGAGAGAAGACAGGTCATTAAATTGTCTAAAGGAAATTAAACTGAAGAATATTACCTCCTTAAAAATATTTTTAAAAAGATTTCTATTAGATCCTACTCTGGTGAACGTCCTTGAGTTTTTAAAGACATCAGCAAATACAATCTGTGGCAGGTCTTATCAAACTGGCTAAGTTCAGAATATGACCCTAGTCTATGTGTCATTCATCACCTAATGGTGAGAAGCTTAAACAATAGATAATGACTTTTTTGGAAGGGGAGGAACAGCAACTCCTGAATGCATCTGGTATTCATGGACACAGCATTTACTATGATGAAATCATGGATTTTTTAAAAGACATAGTGAAATCCTTTGTAAAAGCCATTAAAAGACAGCATTTGACCTCTGCTAACTCCCACAGTACCCCTGGTATAGCAGCACCCCAGGCACTTGCACACCTCTTCTGTGCCTGTTACAGCCTAACATGAGGGGAAACTGGGAGAAACAGCAAAGACTTAAGAGCTGTTTCTGCTTCAGGATTTTGTGGGCTCTCGGTTTCTTCATTTACCATTCAGCCAACTCTTTTTCTTTATCATTACTAGTGGGCCCCTGGGCCAGGCTGACTGGAGATTATTTTTCACTAGAGTAAGAGGGGAATACTTGAATAATAATGCAATAATAGCATGAAATCATCACTGATATTTTATTTAAAGACTGCTGAAAATTGGCAGTGGGAAATGGGGAGAAGGAAGGAACAAGGAAGGAAGGAAGGAAGGAAGGAAGGAAGGAAGGAAGGAAGGAAGGAAGGAAGGAAGGAAGGAAGGAAGACTATGATAGTAGCCTGGATAGTTTGCTGGGCTACCACAGTTGGAATAATGAGTAAGTCCTTTGAATATATATATTCTCAACTGGAAGCCAAGAGTTCTTATCTTGGGGTCCACAGGTGCCATTCCCTGTCAAGAAGTCTGTGGATCAATTTTAGGGTATCTTTTAACTTGGATGGGGAAAAGATCCATATTTATTTTCATCACCTTCAAACTGAAATATAGCATTTCCTTCAATTATTTAAAAAGGTCATCCTGAGAAAGTGTTCATTGGTTTTATTGGGCTCCTAAAAGAGGTTCATGACATTCAAAGATGGTAAAGAACCTGTTTTAAATGACAGAAATATTCCACCTTATATCTATATAGGACTTGGAAATCCGTCAAAGTACATTTTGTAGCTATGATCTCATGAGGTTCTACCAATAGCACTGTGGGATAGATGCAAATCACTATCCCATTTTACAGATGAGTTAGAGAGATGAAAATGTTCATGCAACCTTTCAATTCTTTAACTTCTGGAGCCAAATTTACACAAACACATTGATACTCTTTGTTTTCAGTTAGAGTAGCCATGCATATATTCCAGTACAACACGTGCAACTCTAACTTCATCACGTGGTCATGAATCTTAACAGTAGCTGGACAACCCTGGAAGCAAAATTGAATGCAAGCTACAGAGCAATGGTTTACTTAGTAACTGGTGTTAGGAAGAAGTTTCCCAAGCATCTGAAGTGCTAATAGTCACTGGAGTGTGCTGGTACAAATTTAATGATAAAGTTGCAAATTTGTGTTTGTTCTTCAATGATTTAACATTTCCCAGACTGGAGTTTGGACTTCAGCAATAACTTACTCACAAATACAAATTTGAATACCCTAGAGAAAGCAAGCATGACCTGCAAAAGCATGTTTAATTATTTTCTCTTCACTTTGTATCTCCTGGGCTTTCTCTTTCCTGTACATCTCAGTAAATAAGCTCATATCAAAACAGCACTTGACAATTAATGTTCCCCAGGGCTTTATTTCCCTTTCTGAATGCCAAGACAGAGAAAAGGGCATTAATGTAAAATTAGTGAATAGGTGATATATTTTGTGATTTCTCTGGCACATGTAAAATGCTCAAGGGCTGAAAGTCTGTCATCTTTATCTCTGGCCCTGAATCTTATTCTGAAGCTAATCTGTTAATGGATATGACACTAAAGGGCCTCTGAAAATAAGGCAAGAGAGAGAAGTGACATTAGGAACAATAAAAAATTGTAGACAATGGACAAGATGGGACATGGTCCACAGAAACATTCAGATGTGGCCCTTAGTAGAACTAGAACTTAAATATCACATATGTATTGGAAGCCAAAACCAGGCAAGGAACCACGACTTCAAATGGTTAGATCCAGAAGATAGGGACAATGATTTCACCGATGTCAGGGAATAAAAAGTCAAAGTCACAACTAGAGGGAAGGTGGATGTGAGTCACAGGAGCTAAAAAGAATAAGAAGTCCGAAGTCCCATTAGGATAACAGAGGAAGTCACAAGACCTAAGCCAGGAGTAGTATCTAATAATGAGACAGGGATTTCTGATACTAAGCCCTTTATTTATACTTCCTATTGGCATGGAAGTGTTTTTGAGCTCCAGACCCACAAGAATGACCAGGCAAATGACTAGCCATAGTAGATCTATGGTTGAAGGTGTGTCCTGATATTAGATAGGGCAGGAGTAAGAGAACTGAAATTATAGGAAGTTCCTGACAATAATTAATCACTACCACCAAAGTATCAATGAGAAAAAAAAAAAACATATCTTTACACTATAAAATCTTACTAATTTGAACTCTTTCTTTTTGGAAACTGAAATAATTTAACCCGTTTTTAAATTTGCATTATCTATTAAGATCAGGTTAGCCAAGCAGTTTCATATTATAAACAAGATTGAAGTGGGGTAGGAGACATTTAATCTATTGGAGGATTCAGTAAAACCAAAATACTTTGCAAGTACTATACAGTTAAAAGACATTAATATAATTATTATTATAAGTCAAAGAAAGTGAGCATATTCCATGTATATATATATATATATATATGTGTGTGTGTGTGTGTGTGTATGTATGTATATGAATATATATATATATATATATAACAGTCATTCCTTCATATATATATATATATATAATTTTAAATATATATATATATATATATGACTGTTAATTAGAAATATGGAATTTGGAACTAGAAAGATCTTTAAAGGCTCATCTAGTCCAACCTGCTCATACAGTACTTTTCTCCCTTTCACCAAGAACATCCCTTCTTAACTATTTACTTGAGTTACTCTATAAACATGAACGTAATACACTCAAACTTTTCACTAATACAAATTAACATTCTCTACAATCTGTCAGTTGTAGTGAAACTTTGCTAGAAGAACACTCAACAAATTTCAAAGTCATTGCAATCCTCCCCCTTTTTCTTTTCAATATTTTTAATCATCATACTTTTCTGCCAGTGTTGAAAGGCACAAGTTGATCACCAGAGCTGGATTTCCTGGATGTATAGCACAGAGCAGAAAAAAAGCCAAATAGTCTTCATCAAAATATTAAAAAGGTTAAAATAAAAGATCTTACATACTACACAGAGCAATTGCTCACTAGACAGAAACTTTGATAAAGCAAACACACACTGCAGAAATATGATTTGAAGCAATCAGACAGAAGGAGTGAAAATAAAAGTATATATATTTAGAAAACCACTCCCATGCCCCATCCTACCCTTGCTAGCCACTAGGAAAGATAATAAGACTTGGAGGAAAGAATGGAAAATTTTTCAAATCATAATCATCCTCTTATCCCCTGCAAAAAACAAAAACAAATTGATCTGTTAGGCTTATAGGAGAAATCACACATTGCACATGGACCCTTTTCACTTGAAAAATGGGCATCATATATTGTCTATTTGCATCTTATGGATGACATCCCTAGAACAGAATGCATGTAAAAAAAAGTGAATAGCTAGATAGCCGAATGATACTATTTTAAGTGATCACATTTAGAAAATGTTGAAAGAAGCACCAAAGCCTTTGGGGAGGGGGTGTGTTTGTATGTGTCTGTGTATATATGCAGAGGAACATTTCCTTTTCACTCAACATTTTAAAAAAACAACTTTAACCATTAATATAATGGGATTTCAATTGAGCTTCAATGGATAGAAAAATAAACATCACCAATATAGTAAAGTTAAAAACAAAGCCAATGAGGCAGATAAAACCTCTCTCATGTGGAGAGCTTTCTCTTCTTTTAGTCATATTTCTATTTTAAATAAGCAACTATTCATGAAATACTTATAACTTTCACACTACTACACCAATATGTAGAGAAACACAATTCAATTTTCTTTATTTTGCTTTTGGACAACAGCGAGGTAGAACACTGAATAAAGCACTGAACCTATACTCAGGAAGACTTGAATTCAAATATGACCTCAAACAACTTACTGGCTATGTGATCCTGGGCAAGTCGTTTAACTTATCTGCCTCAGTTTGCTCATCTGTAAAAAACGGGATAATAATAGCACCTACATCCCAGAATTGTTGGGAAGAAAAAAAAATGAGATATTTGCAAAGGACTTTGTAAATCTTAAAGTGTTATAAAAATTACTAATAAAAACACAACCTTTTATAAAATGCAGAGATTCAAAGTCATTAAGTTAGCAAATTGGCCACTAGAGGTAGTAGAAATAATAAAAACTCTAGCATTAGTTATATTGGATACATGTGGATGTGTGGAGGATAGGAGACTGCAACTCCAATTAGGCAACAATGTCATTGTTTGAGTTCCTTACTAGAAAGTTAATGATTAGCTGGAGGCCCTGTGCAAGACAGAGAACTGGATGATGGTTAATGATCCAACAAGTCATTAAGTGTCTAAAAAGGAACTACAATGTCAGATAGCATTGCCCTTATGAAATATCCACTGTTACTAGTAAAACATCTGAAGTTTATTTTCAAATGTATTTTCAACTCACTATAATTCATTCTGTTGGAAAATCAAACCTACAGAAATATTTTTGATCTGTCTGTTGGCATTTTTGTTCCCCACTTACAATAAACCAACTAGTTTCACTGGGATTAAAGTGTCATCTTCATAATTAAATTTTAGGCGACACAGCAAAATCAGTAATGAATTTGAGTTAGGAGAAACTCTACTTTCAAATGTTAGAGGACTAAAATTTAATTTTAAATGTGTTCTAGAGATCAGAAAGACATATTTCATTTGCAAAGATGTTTAAAATGTAGACATTGCAAAGTAAAGAGTAATGAATCACACAGAGATAATCATCGAGTAATAATATATCAGCTTCCTCCCCTCCCCACTCCCAAATTCTAAGATAACCATAACTCATATTTCTCTAGCTCTTAAAACATTTTGCTCCTAACAACCCTTGAAGGTTGCTAATGCTATAATACTTCTCATCCCCATTTTTATCAATGAAGAAACTGAGTCACTTGATCTCTCACGAAGTGAAAGCTGACTCTAGTTCCAATAGTTGTTCATTTGTCCCTCAGAGAATTATAGAGACTACTTCATTTAAGTTTACAGTGAGGTTAAATTCGATCAAGAAAGCTAGGCTAGTGTGCTTTTGAATGTGACAGAATGATAAATATTTGACCTCATTGTTCCAAGAATGGGAAATTGTGATCTAAATTAGAATTTTGATATCACAATTTGTACACAAAGACTCACATATAAGGAGATTAAGCAAATGACAAGCCACATTATCTTAACTGCATGATCACTGCACACATTCTCCATCCCCACATAAAAATTAGATAAGCCACTGATGTCATTCTTCATTGACAAGGAGTATGCTCATTTTGTAGAACTTTTTCTTACCAGTATCTTATTTCATTTTATTGCTAAGATTCAGCCTATTTAACAAGGGCAGCTATAATTTATAAACATTTATTTGAAAAATGCAAGACAAATTTAGAGATAGAACCGTACAGCAGAATACATAGTGGATGAGTATTAGGTGACAAACCAGGATCATTCAAATTATTCAAATCAGGGCAGGGGATAAAGAAGATAAAAGTTTTAATTCTTCCTTTAATTAAAACTACCTGTAAATTATTTAGACATATTGGATGAAAAATTTAACACCTAATCTTATTCATTTTTAAACTAAAAAATAACAAAAAGAAACCAAAAGTAGTCTGGAAGAATTTATTATAGCATTACTGATCTGCTAAAATATTAGGATGTGGTATTGAGAAATATTCCAAATTAAAATTTCTGATGAAGATATAATTATAGACAAAGAAGAATGCATTAAGGAAAATCTCAAAAAAAATTAATTCTATGTCAATGTATGTGTGCATATTTTGTCTTGTTTTTTTAAATGATTATATTGACATTTTCTGATTCTTACATCCCTATAGTATCTAAAGTATCCCCTTTTCTTTTGTTCCTAGAAAGTCATTCCATACAAGAAATAGTATTTTTTTAGAAAGAGAAAAAAATCTGTATAATTTCTTAATACCCCCCCCAGAATCTAAAAACCATGTGTAATATCTAGCATTTGTGTTCCTTCCACATTCATGAAAAGGAAAGTTGGGAGTGCCTTCAAATAGTTTTCTATTTAAGTCTGATTTGAATAGTTAAATTTTGTTAAATTTGCATTTGATTTTTTGGTGTGTCGTTGATCTTTTCATTTAAATTGTTGTGGTTACTATGTATATTCCATTATGTTCACATATTCCAGTTTGTTGAGTTACCCTCAAATTACGAGGGATCTATTTTGTTTTCAACTTTTAGCTATCACAAGTATTGCCATAAATATTTTGGAGTATATGGGGACTGTTTTCTTATCAAAAGCTCCCTTGAGATATAAGCTCAGCAGTGGAATACCTCAAAGGACATTTTAACCATTTATTCAAAAATTCATAATTCAAAATTGCTTCCCAAAGTGGTTCCCATTTCACCACTTTGCCAATCAATGCTTCCACAAGCATTCCAACATTGAGAGTTGCCATTTTTTGCAATCTTTGCAAATTTGCAGGGTTTGAGGTAAAGCTTCAGCACTGTTTTGATGTGCGATTCTCTCATTATTAGTGATTTGGAACAATTTTTTCAAGTAGTTTTGAACACTTTGCATTTCTTTTGAGAACTTTTTTTGTATTCTTTGATCATTTTTCTATTGTGAAAAGACTGTCATATATAATGTCAAATCAAAATATAGCAATAAGCAGAAAGTGACCTTTGTGGCCCCAAAAGAGAGAAGACCTTTCAAAGGAGTGAATGAATAGAGAGAATGAAAAGGAAGCATAAGGAAAGGAGACCTTATTTTAGGGGTGGAATGAATGCTCATTTGAGTGAATATATTGTTTACATAGCTCAGAAACCAAATGTTTTACCAGAGGAATTTGATATGAAGACTTTTTTCTCATTTGATCATTTTTCTTCTTGTCCTAAGTACATTCGTGTTTTTGCAGAATGTTTTCAGTTTCAAGTTCCATCTTTTGTTGTAAACATATTGTTATATTCCTTTATTTATCTTTTTTTTTTTTAAGGTGGTGCTGTTTCCATTGACTCCCTTCTTCTCAGCCCTGATCCTTCATCACCTGGAAGGTGATATTCTCTCTTCCTCTTCTTACCTTCAGCTAGTTCTGTTTCTAACTTTTCAAGTTTAACTTTTTTGGTGCCTCTTTTCAAAAAGGATTTTTCATTTTCATTATCTATCTTTTCTTCCTGTTTACTCCTGACCGTCAATCTCTGATTCACCATTCCTGTAATTATGTAGTCTCTCTCCTTTTCATTTAAATTGCATTCTTCAAGCTATCAAAGTTTCTAAGAGATTCATTCTAAGGTCTCCCCTCTAGGCACTTTCTCTCAGTGTGTTGAAGGCTTGCTTTATGGATTATTGTTTTCCACTGTGCCTCATTTCTAAAGCAATTCCAATTAATAACAATAATTATAAAGACAGATAGATCTTTAAACAGATGCTGACATTTAGATAGCACTTATATGTAATACACTTTGCTGAGTGTTCTACAATAATTATCACAGTTGATCCTCATAACAGCCCTGATGCTTATTATCCTAATTTTACAGAAGAGGAAACTGAGGCAGACTTTGACTTATCCAGGCTATCACAACACATCCTGCTTTCAAGTTTAATATGTTTAATTTGCATAATAAGCATATTTTATTTCTTAAATTTTTAACTAATTTATTAATTTAGTTATGCATATAAATTCATTTTTCTGATTTATTTCTTTATGAATCATATTGGGAGAAAAAAATAAGAACAAAAGGGAAAAATCATAAGAGAAGAACAAAACAGAAGAAAAAGAAGAAAAAGTGAATATGGCATGTATCGATATATATTCAGTCTCTATAGTTCTCTCACTGGATGTGGACAGCATTTACCAAAGTTTATTGGGATTGCCTTGTATCACTGAATCATTGAGAAGAAACAAATCTGTCATAGTTGATCACCCCAGAATCTTGCTGTTACTCTGTCCAATGTGTCTTGGTTCTGTTTGTTTTCCTCCATATTTTCTTTTAATGTCATGGTTTTTTCTTTGTTTTATTCTAGGATTTCTTTGAGTTCTGTAAATTTGCATTCCCAATCTACTATTCAGTTTTTGAATCTCTGGTGAGACTTGCCATTGCAATTCAAATTTTTCTATTCTATTTTTGTTGTGCAGGACATGATTTAAACCACTCAAGAACAAGGGCTTGTGTAATGTTCTCACATTTCATTGTCTGTCTCATCAAATATTAGATCATTTTTCTTTTTTTGGTTGTTTGTCTATAGTATTTATTTGTAGAAAACTGAACTTATTTACTAGATTTGCAGGTACTTTCCCTCTTTTTTTAAACATTTTTTTTTGTTGATTTAGCTGTTTGTTTTCAAGCACTATGAGCTTTCTTTTTCTTAAAATCTTTGTTACTTTCAGTCATTCCCCCTCATTTTTTTATTGCTCACTTCCTGATTTCCTCCTCTGTGACTGTTGTTTCCTTAGGGTCTGGAGATCTAAGTGTCTAATTAAGTCTCCTCCCATGATGAGAACTTCATATTTCCTAAGTAACTTTTGGGTGGCCAAAATTCTAGCTTGATGTGTGCTCTTTCCTTCAGGTTTGGAGCACAACCCTTATCAATATATACATGGTATCTCATCTTTGTGACCTGTCCCCCTTCCTTTTGAACTCAGCTATTATATATTTAAAGCCTACTTTCCCTACCACTGGTAGTTCAGAGCTTTGTGGTATTGGTACTTTCAGGTTGCAGTTCCTAATAAACTTTTGCTCCCAAAAAGCTGTGGCCAAATTAGCTGTTGAGGCCTAAGCAAATTCCCATACCTTAGATCTGGGGTCTTTATGGAAATGGAAAGAGAGAGGGGATAACAGTGTTCAGGTTTGGGTTTTGATGTAAGCTTATGACATTTCTTTGAGTTTGTTAATGTGGCCATGCTACTGATAACACAGGAAGTAGGAAAGGGGTGTTGAGTTCAGAATCAGTGAGTATCAATTCCTGGGTTTCGGAGAATATTTTTTAACCTCTTTTGGATTCTGGGTGTCCTAGATCATAGAAGCAGCAAAAGTTGCTTTATCTTTGGCGTGTGATGTCGGCTTTAAAGAGCTCTGAAAAATCATGGGGTTCAGAGAAAATGAATCATCTACAATCTTATCTATATGTGCATATTTTAAATGGCATAAAGTATGTTCATTTAGCATAGCTCTCATTACTCACATGTCATAGTTTTGTAATATTAAATTTCTGCCCGTTCAATAAATATTTAAGTGCATTTGTGATATCATCTACAGAGTTGTTTCTTTTACACCTCACCAAGTGATATTCTTATATGTGTTGTCCAAAATCCTTGACAGAGATGCTAGAGACCCTCTAGACCTTTATATATTTTGTGAGTAACAGTGAGTCCTTCCAGAAGTAATAATACATAATGGATAGGGGCCTGACACACCCAGAATCAAGGAAATTTAAGATCAAGTACCATTTCCAATATATGAACACTGTGCGGTCCTCATCAAGTCATTTAACCTGTCAGTGATTCCAGGCAGCTGAACCTGTAAATCCTACAAAAAGATACAGAACTGTGTTGAAAGGGGAAATTTCCACACTGGGAGTTCCCTATATCAATGAAATCACAAGTCTAGTCAAAAAAGATGGGTTATATTTAGGCTGTGAATTCTTTCCTTTTACTACACAATCAGCTTATCTCTGTTTATAAAGAAAAAAATTTCCTGGATGATATTACTTATAATACTTCTGAAACATGTTATTGGAAACTACTTTTATCCACCATGAACCTCTATATTGTCTTTGAGCAATCTGCAAGTTTTTGGACATTGTGGAATTCTAAAATTGATAAGCAACCATCATTACTACAGAACAGTATGAAAATCATTCTCCATCTCTTTTTTTCCTCCTCTTCTCTTCCTCCTCCTCCTCTTCTTCTTTATTCCTCCTTTTCTTTCTCCTCCTGCTCTTTCTGCTTTTTCTCTATGCATGTATGTTTGTGCACGCACACATACCCATGCACACACAGAAATAGCTTGGGATCATGAAAGTAATATACAAATTGAAAAAGAATCCTGCTTTCTCTCCCTCATTCAACTCTGAACCCAATCTATTACTCTTCTTTAGTGCTCATCATAAATAACTCAGCAATTAAATATCTGCCTGTATGTCTGAGATATTTTTAAAAGATCCTATAATACTCTATAGGATAATGTAATTAACATCTGCAAGCAGGAGCATTGGAAGAATTCATGATACACTTATAATTCTACTGCCACCTGGACCTAATCAGGGCATCCTCCATAACAACATCAGAGTCCCTTTTGCAAAACAATTTTCTGATATACTATTTTGTTTTTAACCTGATCAACAAGAGCCAGCATATAGTTCTCGTTATGGTTTTATTTGACAAATAAACTTGCGTGATCTTATTAAACATAAAGAAAATTATTTTTGAAAAGGGTTATGTTTTGCTTTACTGAGTCAAAAGATTTTTGTAATTTTTGTAATTAGTAAATTATAAGAACATATTTTTTCTGCAAATCAAACAAGTGTGTAATTCTAAATACATGTTCTAACATAAAAATAATGTGGGGAAGCCTGTCTCTTTTTACCAATAATGTATCTGGTACATGTATACATCACTTTCCTACAGATTTTATAAAGATGAGAAAATAGACAAATTAGCCAAGAGTTTTCTTGATCCCCATTTATCTTAGTTATAATATTCATGATTTTTTTCTTTTCTTTTGCCAAAGGAATTCTCAGTGCTCTCAACATAGTTCAGCACAGATCCCCTTCATCCACATTTAGTTTAAGGGATGGAACACTAGGATTTGGGGAGACCAGGGAAAGCTTCGTGTATAAATAATGCTTAACCTGCATTTTAAAATAACAAAAGGACTCTCTGATATAGAAATGAGGGAAAATTATATTCCAGGAATGAGGGGACAGCCTGTGCAAGGTCATGACAATGAGAGATGTAATGTTGTATGTGAGGAACAGACAGAATGCCAGTTTGGTTAGATGATATAATATGGGAAGTTTAATAATATATAGTGTGACTGGAAAGATAGGTCAGGGTCAGCATATGAAGAGTTTTTAAAACTAGAGAGAAGCATTTATATTTGATCATAGAAGCAGAGTCCCTGGAGTTTACTGAATAGGGTCAGAGCTATGCTTAAGAAAAATCCCGTTGGAAGCAGTGAGGATAATGAAGTGAACTGCAGGAAGACCTAAAGCACATAGACCAATTAGGAAGCTGTTATAATTGTTTTGGCAAGAGGTGATGAAGGCCTGAACTCAGGTAGTAGCAGTATGATGAGACAGGTCAGCTGTGAGAGGTGTTATGAATGTAGAAAAAGCAAGATTTAACAAATGACTGGTCATGTAGGTGAAGAAGAATGAGGAGTTGTATGATTTCCTCTGGCTCTGTTCTGCAGCATATGAATAGGAATGGAAGAGACAAATTTTAGGAGAAATACAAGGCTAAGTTTTTGTAGGGAATAAATGACAACATAATAAAAAAAATTAAGGGATTCATGAGTAGAGGACAGTGTAGAATTCAATTGGTTAACCAATGGGAGAAGGAGAGAAGTGAAGTCAAAGCAGGGCAGTTGCTTAAGAAAGTACTCCTAGCTGGAGAGAATGAAGGTCTTGGAAAAAGCAAATAATGGATTTAGGATGGGTAAGACAAAGTGTGAGAAGGCTGATAAGAGGTTATGGTCAACTAGAGGAAAATAAGAATTTTTACAACATGGAAGTATAGGTTACTAATAGGTAATATTGTCATATCATGTGTGATCTTCCCTATGTGGGGCTGAGGTAGAAAGAAGAAGCAAATTATGGGATTTAAGGAATATGAGGAAATGGGAATTATGAGAATTTGAAGGAGAAGCAGCATGGATAGTGAAGTATCCTAATATAATATCATGGGTTGTGGAGGTGAGGACAACAGTGAACGAGGTGCTGAACTCTTTGGGAAAGGATGGAGAAAAAACTAAGGACCACTATACAACAGCTAGGCTGTTATGTAGCAGGCACTAGGAACCATATTTTTATGTTATGAACTTCTAAGAAGTAACGGTTGTTGAATAACAATGGTGAAAAGAAATCCTAGAAGTACAAAAAGGGATCTAGGAATATTTTATTTATTATTGGAAGATAGTAGATCTGTATTGAACTGTTAAATTACTGGTGATGATAAGATTAAATTACTATGATACTTTGACTCCAATAGCACATTACTGTATATGGTATAACAGAAAGTAGAAATAGTACTCGAAAAATTAATTGAGAAAGAGCAAAGTGGACAGAATACACATAGGAAAAAAATCTTAGTGAGGGAAACAGTTTTAAAAGTCCTTACAGAATGAATTTCAAGAGATCTTAAGGAAATATTTCAAAAGGATGAAAACAGAGATGGTACTTCAATGAGATGGAGAGGAGAGAAGAGGACTGAGAATAAAGCAGTTGCTAATTCTTATATCTACTCTCTAGAAAATTTTCATGAAAATATTATATTCACCTATCAATGTTTTCTCTAATAAAAATATTAGAAGGAAATATATAACCTTTGAAAATTATTCTTGTATAGTTATAGACACAATTGAGAATTCAAAAAAAATCTTGATCTATTTATTGCAAAACATTTGCATCAGAAGAATAAAGTACAGTCTTCAGGTTTCTCTTTATACCCATTGTTCTATATGGTAAAATTAAACAAAAATTTATGACGTATATAAGATGGAAGAGTCATGTCTATACTCAGTTCCTTTTCATCACCTCAAAACATCAATAAATATACCAAATAAATTATAATAATAAGAGGGGAAAGAATTAACTAGAAAGCCATTCTTATAGATAAAATAACAAAGACACTGAGACAATGGGAATACAATCAAAAGAAGGTCTCAACATAATGAATAAATATTATGATAACCTTAGTTGCACTAACATCACCTAACTATATGATGAAACCTTAATTACCCACCAAACTCATGCCTACCATATAGGGCTAATGAAAATTAGATAGCTTCCCCTAAGAAAAATCTATAACAACCGCAGTGACCTGGGAAATAGTAATAAAACAATTATAAAAACCCTCTGGAGTAGTTTCCTTTAAACTAATTAAAGGAAAAAAATAATAATGGTAATTAGGTTAGAAATCAGAGCACAAAAATAATAATTCAAAAAAAGAAAATAAAACAAATCATGGGAAACTCACTAAATTAGCAAACATATTACAAAATATATTACAAGATTCACAATGATGAAATGAAGGTTCAGAATAAAAAAATATCAGAACAAATCAAAATTTGACAAAATTACAAAACTTGAGATTTTTATAAACCAAAGCAATTGACCTTTAATGTAAAATATGGCCAGACAAGATTATAATCATTAATTTCTATAGGTTTGAAGAGCAGAGGTGAGGAGTAGAGGTGAGCAGTAAAGAGAGAATCACTAGATGAAACAAAAAGTTTCAATGGCATTTCAGGAAATTAAACTAGAAAACTAGTCAATATTAAAAGTATTGCAAGTCATCAGTAGGAGATGCTTCAGACATCAAAGAAAACTGTCTGAATTTTGCAAGACTACTCATCAATAATGAGAAATTAAAGAAAAGTCTGAAATCTTACATTCTAAAAGATTCATGCTAAATTAACATAATCTACAACGTTGATCTTATTCATTAATTTAAAACTGGATCTGAAGCATGAGTCGAATTTGAATTATTTCTACTGAGTAAATCAGAGGTAAACAAAACGTGATATGTAAGTTCATCAAAGTAACTTAAGATACATAAGGCCACATAACATGAAAAGCCTAAAGAGAGAAGTCAATTTTTCCATGCTATAAAGAGGACATGAAGCTAGAGACTTCCAGATCTTTCATCTCCCTAAAAATAAGAGAGAAATGAGAAAATATTTTTAGTTAAAGTTACTGAAGCCCATCAAATACAAGTTTCCAATATGAAAGGCAAAAGTAGAGAGGGAAAAAATCAAAATAAGTAATATCAGTAAAAATAATATGCCTATCTCTATATATTCAGAGAGAGACACAGAGATAAAAATATAATATATGTCTATATGTATATTTCAATACATAGATCTACCAAAATCTACATATAAACATATGTGTATGTAAATGAGATGCCATAGACTAAGATCTATATAATTTGTTAGGGCTTGGGGCTGTGATTTCATTTAAATAGGGAATGACAAGGTAAGGAAATTCCTTGTTACATTAAAAGTTAGCACTTTCTCAGCAATTTATATTTTAAAGAGTAGTCTAGACCAATGAGTGGCTAAGAGTCTTTTCCCATACGGCACAGTCTGAATATTCCTGAATTTGTTCTTGGCTATCAAATCATGGCTTATATCTGGAATGAACAAGGGGAAAAAAAACTTGTTAAAAATCTCATCTTATCAAAGGATCATTAAAAGTACAGAGAAAACATTTATGCATAAGTCTCATGAAGGAGATCAGGAAAAATCCTAGAGGAGACAAGGAATGGAGAAGAATCAACACCAACAAAGAGAGTGGAACCTAAAGGTTACTTACCTAGTCTGATCACTCCATTTTGGGGACAAAGTAAGAGGGAAGATCAGAAAGGTAGGTAGTGAAGCACCTTACAGGTAGTGAAAATAGTAAGTATGGATTCAGTCCTAATCCTTGGGTATCAAAAGCATCATGCTGCTTCCTTGGTGAATTAATGCTTCTGATTATGGGACTTTCTATAAAGTTCTTGCAAACAATGAAGTGTGGACCCAGAATCACAGTTCTAGAAGAAGCTTTGAAAGTCATCTTTCATCAGTTTTTCTGCATGGAGCCCCCAACAGTAGAACTATCACAGAGAGAAAGTTCTCTAGCTTTGGTTTTAAATATGTCTTGAGAAGAGATTCCAAAACATCATTGAACAATTATATCTCTTTTGACCTTTCTAATTTATTCTATGAATTGGGTATGGGGGAGACAAAATAATGGAATAGTCACTAATCAGTCCTGATAATAATTCACCATTCTCCCTTTCAATAAAGTGACACTAGGAGGAGAGGGAACAGACTAGATGAAAATGAAGGAAATGAGGATAGGCTTCTACTCATTAAAGAATAAGGCATTGAGATTTTTAAGCAGCTAAAAGAAAGACAAGAGCATCAATCTCTTTCATTTCCACTCCTCCTCCACTGAAAACTTTCATTTTGCATTTTAAATCTCCATCTTTTTTTTTTTATTCTACTAAATAAAGCTAGTAAAATGCTGTTCAGCTTCACTCATGTTTCAAGATAAATACTCTCTGACCCTAATCTCTTCTGGTTTTCCTTTTGTATATTATGACTCCAGTTTTTTTTTTTTTTACTTTTTGTATGTAAAGGCTCATTGCCTACACATCTAAGCAAAGCTGTGATGCTTTCCTACAGGGATCTTCAATAAGATTCAGGATATTCTTTAGTAATTACCAATAATAGATGCTAATACCTGCTATTTTGAACATAATGATAGCAAGGAGACTGAACGTGTAATTTCACTGCTATAGAGAGCTTCAAGCTAAATGTGTATGTTGGTATATATTCATACCTATGTAATGGCCAGTATACAATATGCCCTGCTTAGTTTGCTTAGGCCTTTCCCCTATTTCAAAGCTGGTGCAGTTATTCTTTGTTTAAATTAAACACAACAAAAATCTTCAGCTAGCAGATAAGGAAGGAATGCAATAGTGGGGTAACGGAGTGCACATTAAAGGTTTACAAGAGACAGTCTCTCCTCTTTCTTGGTGCTTTAAAGGAAAGAAAAATGATATGTCGCAGGGCAGGGGAGAATCTTTAAGTGAGACAAAATGGATTGTACATTAAAGTGTAGATAATATATAGATATAAATAAAGGTATCTTGCCTTTCTTTTTTAACTTGCTTTTTTAAGGTATATAATAATATTAACCAATAGCTTTAAAGCTGCCCTACTAATCTGACTTTTCTTCTATTCTTTTCTCTTCATTAATACTAATACTACAGTGGTTCTCATTTCTTTAGTTTTGGCTACTTCATCTCTAGCTCCTCTTGGCCTCTAAATCCCATGAAAAAGGAAAAAGAAAACTAGAACCTTTGCAACAAATATAGTCAATCAAATACATTATCACACTGGCTGTTGGCAAATGTATATATTACTGTGCATCTTGAATCCTGTACCAACTTTTCAAAAGGGAAGCTTCATCGTCAATCTATTACAACTGTGGTTGATCATTACATTTATAAGAGTTCTCAGGTCTTTCAAACTTACTTTTCTTTGTGATGTTATTGTTTTATAAATTGTTTTCCTGATTCTGCTCATTTCACTCTGCATCAGTATATATAGGTCTGCCCAGGTTTCTGCAAAATAATCCTTTTCACAATTTCTTATGCGACAATGATAGTTCATCATGTTTGCTATCCTCCAATATATAAATACTTCACTATTTTCCACTCTTTGCCACAAAAAGAGAAAAGAATTTTTTGCGTGTGCATATAAGGACACTTTTCCTCTTATTTTGCCATCTAGGCCTAAGGGAATGTGTGCATGATAGATCAAAGAGTATGTACAATTTAGTGACTTTATGAGAAGAGTTATAAATTGCTTTATGCTCAAAAAGTTATCAAACTGTTCATCCAGTGGTGTTTCTACTGGGCTTATATCCCAAAGAGATCTTAAAGAAGGGAAAGGGACCTACATGTGCAAAAATGTTTGTAGCAGCCCTTTTTGCAGTAGCAAGAAAATGGAAACTGAATGGATGCCCATCAACTGGAAAATGGTTGAATAAATTGTGGTATATGAATGTTATGGGATATTATTTTTCTATATGAAACGATCAGTAGGATGATTTTAAAGAGGCCTGGAGAAACTTACATGAACTGATGCTGAGTGAAATGAGCAGAATCAGGAGATCATTATATAAGGCAACAACAAGACTATATGATGATCAATTCTGATGGATGCCCCTCTCTTCAACAGTGAGATCATTCAAACCAATTCCAATTGTTCAGTGATGAATAGAGCCATTTACATCTAAAGAGAAGACCATGGGAGCTGAGTGTAGACAACAATGTAGCTTTCTCACTCTTTCTATTGTTATTTGCTTGCATTTTGTTTTCTTTCTCAGTTTTATTTTCCTTCTTGATCCGATTTTTCTTGTGTAGCAAGATAACTATTGGATTTATTGGATATGGACATACTGGATTTAACATATTTTAACATATTTAACATGTATTGGACTACGTGCCATCTAGGGGAAGGAATGGGGGGAAGGAGGGAAAGATTTGGAACAGAAAGTTTTGCAAGGGTCAGTGTTGAAAAATTACTCATGCATATGTTTTGTAAATAAGAAGCTTTAATAAAAAATGAAAAAAAATGCTTTATGTAGTTCCTAACCCATTTCACATTTCTACCAAAAGTACACAACACAGGAGGACAGTGGGTTCTCTGGTAGGAGGACTTAGGAAATAACACTAGATGTGGGGATCTTTCATACTTAAAAATTTATACTTTTCTTGAGAAAAAAGAAAAAGGAAGAATTAAAAATGTGCACAAATCAAATATTGTTGTTCCATGGTCAAAAAGGCATGAAGTGAATTGGTTTTGTTTCTAAGTTGGTATGTGTGTGCATTGGCACTAATGCCAAAGTAAAAGAATATATTCTCCACTGTATCCTGTACCTCTTCTAACAATTGTAATTGCCCTTTTTTTGTGTTGTCTTGGTCAACTTTACACGTGTGAGGTGAAAGGTCAGATTTGCTTTAATTTTCATATTATGAAATTTTAGTAATTTAAAACATTTCTTCATAGTTGTTGATGGCTTGGGTTTATTTTTCTGAAAACAGTCATATATTTTGATAATTTATCTACTGAAGGGAATGACTCTTTTTCTAATAAATTTGAATCACTTCTTTATATACATCCTATATATAAAAACCTTAGCAGAGAATATTAGTGCAATGATAGATTTTCTCTTCTTAATTTTAAAATTCAATGGGTTTTTAATGTCAAAACTTTTTAAGTTTTATGTAATCAAAACTGTCCACTTTATTTTCCTAAATCACATCTATTTCTTGTTTGGTCATGAATTGTTCCCCTAAACTGTTCCACTGATTTGAAAATAAATTTCTTCTTTGCTCTTCTAACGTGTTTGTATTAATCATCCTTTATGTCTAAGTTATGGATCCATCTGGAGCTTATATAGATAACAGGTCTGAAATGATAGTTTATATCCTAATGTTTGCCAAACTGCTTTGGAGTTGTGACAGAAATTTTTGTTAAATAATGAGTCTTTACCCCAGTAGCTCAGGTCTTTGGGTTTATTAAAAACTAGGTTATTGAATTCATTTACTTCCGTAAGCTGTTAAATCTTTTCAACTAATATGTATGTATGTATATATATATATATATATATATATATAAGACTTTGCAAACCTTAAAGCACTAAATTAATTCTAGTTATTATAATACTCACTATTATTATATTATTATCATTATTTTCAAGCTAATTGATATCATCCAGTTGATAGATCCACTGGTAGAGGTTAATCACTTCAAGCATATTATGGAGAACATTGCATTTCTAGAAAAACTTCAGCCCCATACAACTCCCCTTGAACTTTTAGAAAAGCAGTGATCAGTTGTTCATGATCAGTTGTTCTCTGGGGATTAAGCCTACCAGGGCAAGTGGGGTTTGAGGTAGGGAAAAATGGGCCCAGAGGGGTGGTGGTATATATATATATATATATATATATATATATATATATATATATATATATATATACACACACACATATACACATATATATATACATATATATATGTATATATATATACACACATATACACATATATATGTATATATATACACATATATATGTATATGTATATACATATATGTGTATATATGTATGTATGTATATAAACATATACACATACACATCTATTCATATATGTGTGTATGTCTTATATTTCTATATCTATCTGGAGGGAGCTAAGTGGATAGAGCACTGGTCCTGGAATAGGGAAGACCTGAGTTCAAATCCAGCCTCAGATATTTACTCATTGCACACCCTTCAGAAAGTCACTTAACCTCAATTTGCCTTAATCTACCAGAAAAGAGAATAGCAAACCAATGCAGGATTTTTGCAAAGAAAAACCCACAGACAGTACTGGCATGATCTGATCTGTGGAATCATGAAGAGGCAGACAAAAGTCACTGAACAATAACACACACACACACACACATACACACATACACATATTTATACATATGTTTATATACATATACAATACACCCATATATTTTCATATAGACACATAGAAACACAAATTTCAGAACTTTTCAGGCAAATGCTTATGTTTCTCTCACTAATGCTTAATGTGATTCATTACTTTTCTACTGAAAAACTCCCTATTATTCATAAGGTTAAGTCCAAATGCCTTCAGAATGTCACATTTTACTTCCATTCTTTTTCTTCAGCACTTCAAAATCCAAACTTGCTTTTCCATTTTGCTCAAGTATGTCTACAAGGGCACAGTAGAAGCAGCAGGAGAGCAAAATGAGGGGGTTCTCTGGGGATTTCTTTCCTTGCAGAGATTTAGCAAAGTAGAGCTGGGAGTTCCTTGCCAACCATTCTAAGAGCATCTGACATTCATTTCTCTCTGTTCAGCTCAAGATAGGACACAAGAAAGAATAAATGGGTGACACAGCCTTTCTTAAGCACTTGTGCAAAATTAAAGACTAAGATACTTGCTCTTTGGAAAGAAAGGTTTGACAAATCTAGAGAGCATAATGAAAAGAAGAAATATCACTTTTGGTTTTTTATATTTATATATTTAATATTTTCCCCACTTACATTCAAAACAATTTTTTAACATTTTTTCAAGATTTTTGAGTTCTAGATTCTCTTATCCCTACCCACATTTAAGAAACCTCATGTGAAGTTATGTAAAAAAAATTCATAAAAGTCAAGTTGTAAAAGAAAACAAAGATCTCCCACCCTAATGAAAATAAAAAAACCCTCAAGAAAAAATTAAGTTAAAAAGAAAGAGAGGAATAGAGAATGCCTTGAACTCTATTCAGATACAATCCGTTCCTTCTCTGGGTATGTTTTGGATTTTACATCATTTAAGTACTTCAGAGAAGTTGTGGATTATTTTACTACTGAGTTATTTATAGCTGGTCATCCCAGAACATTGCTACTACTTTGTTTGTATACAGTATTATTTTACTTTGTTCATGGAAGACTTTCCAGGAATTTTTTCCTAAGAGCATCCTGTTTATCATTTCCTAAAGTATAATAATATATCATCACAAACACATATCACAGATTACTGAGCTATTCCACAACTGATGAGCATCCTCTCAACTTTTTTTTTTTTGTTTTTTTGCCCTGAGAAAAGAGCTGCTATGAGTATCTTTGTACATATAGGTCATTTTCCTTTTTTTCTCTTTTTTTCTGAATTTCTTTTGGTATTCATGTCTAGTAATGGTGTTGTTAGGTCCAAGGATATACATAAATTTGAAGCCCTTTGAGCACAGATCATATTTTTTGACCATTTATCAATTGGGGCATGGCTCTTGTTTTTTATAAATTTGATTCAATTCCCTCTATGTTTGAGAAATAAGGTGTAATCAAAGAAACTTGCTTTAACATTTTTTTTAAAAATTACTATTGTTAATTGTATTTCCCCCAATTTATTCTTTTTTTCTTTCACCCTGTCCCTGCTCAAAAATGTTCTGCTACTGAGCACTCCCTCCCCCAATATGCCCTCTCTTTTATCACCTTCTCCCTGTTCCATATCCCATTCCCCTCCTCTATTTTCCTGCAGGGTAAGAGGAATTTCTATACCATTATTGAATATGTATGTTATTTCCTCTTTGAGTCAATTCTGATGAGCATAAGGTTCACTCACCTTCTCCTTCCTCTCCACTGTAAAAGCTTTTTCTTGTCTCTTTTTTTATGACGGTAGTTTGCATCATTGCACTTCTCCTTTTCCCTTTCTCCCAGTACATTCCTCTCTCACCTCTTAATGTCATCATTTAAAAAAAAAATGATATTATCCCTTCATATTCAACTCATACCCATGTTCTCTATCGATATATATACTCCTTATAACTGTCATACTAATGAGAAAGATTTAAAGAGTTACAAGTATCACCCTCCCATGTAAGAATGTGAACAGATAAACTTTATTAAGTCCCTTATGATATCACTTTCCTGATAACTTCCTTATGCTTCTTCAGAGTCCTGTAATTCAATATCAAATTTTCCATTCCAGTATCACAAATGCTTGAAAATCCTCTAAATGACCATCTTTTCCTCTGAAGGATTATACTCAAGTTTTCTGGGTAGATGATTCTTAGTCACAATCCTAGCTCCCATCGCTCCCTGGAATATCATAGTCCAAGTCCGCTGGTCCTTTAATGTAGAAGCTGGTAAATCTTGTGTTATCCTGACTGACTACTATACTTGAATTGTTTCTGGATTCTTGCAATATTTTCCATTTGATCTAGGAGTTCTGGAATTTGTCTAATATTCCTGGGAGTTTTCATTTTGGGATCTCTTTTAGGAGGTGATTGGAGGATTCTTTCAATTTCTATCTTACCTTCTGATTCTAGACTATTAGAGCAATTTTCCTTAATAATTTCTTGGAAAATGGTATTCAGGCTCTTTTTTTTTGATCATGGCTTTCAGGTAGACCAATAATTTTTAAATTATCTCTCCTGGATATATTTTCCAGTCAGTTGTTTTTTTTTTTTTTTTTTTCATTTTATTGAATCTTTTCTATCATTGCATTATTTTGGTTTTGCTTAATTGTATCTTGATTTCTCATAAAGTTATCCATTTGCCCAATTCAATTTTTTTTTTTTTGGCTGAGGCAATTGGGGTTAAGTGACTTGCCCAGGGTCACTTAGGTAGGACGTGTTAAGTGTCTGAGACCAGATTTGAACTCATGTCCTCCAGACTTTAGGGCTGGTACTTCATCCACTGCACCATCTAGCTGCCCTCAATTCTATGTTTTAAGGAAGTATTTTCCTCAGTGAGTTTTTGTACTTCTTTCCCAACTGGCCAGTTTTGCTTTAAGACTTTTTTTTTTTCCTTATTAGCTTTATTAGCCTTTTGTATTTCCTTTTTCACCTTTCTCAATTCTTTCACTAATTTTTCTTCCATTTCTCTTATTTGGTTTTCATGGCTTGATCCCAATGCTTATTTTTCTTGGAGGCTTTAGATGTAGGAGCTTTGACTTTGTTATCATCGAAGTTTGTGTTTTGATCTTCCTTGTCACCATAACTTTCAAGAGTCTGAAACTTTTTTTTGTTTTGTTTTCTGCTCATATTTTTAGTCTATTACTTGACTTTTAATTCTTTGTTAAAGTGGGGCTTTGTTTCCAGGTTTAGAAGATGCATTGTCCCAAGCTTTAGGGGTTTTGTGCAGTGGTTTTTAGAAATTCTTCTAGGTATCTGATTCCAAACTCTCTTTTCTGCCCTGGGGCTGTTAGGTGTGTCCCCATACACTAGAGCTGTAAGATCTAGTGTGCTGTCAGGGAATGGGGCTCTACTGACCAGGACTGCACTGGGACTGTACAGCAGACTCCCACCCCAATGCCATAAACTCTCTCCACTGACCTTCCAAGTGTTCCCCAGTATGTCTGAAATAAGAGGTCCAGAAGCCTTCAGCACTGCTGCTGAATCAGAAGTCCTGCTTTGCTGTTGCTGGGATCAGGCTGGAGTTGGGGTTATGTGCTAGGCTCCCACCCTAGTTCCACAGACCTTTGCTGCCGACCTTCCAGGTCCTCTTTGGTGTCTCTGGGTTGAGTGGTCTGGAAGCCACCATTACTGCCACCGATTCAGAAGTCAGACTGGGCCTGGCCTGGAGCTGGGTCCCAGGATGTGCTGGCCTACTCTGTGCCTGCACTGGAGACCGAACTCCCACTATGGTGTCACAGACTTCCTTTGCTGAGCTTCCAAGTTGGCTTCACCTAGAAAATGTTCTACTCCATCTTTTGAGGTGTTCTGATGCTCTAAAATGTGTTTAGAGTCATTATTGAAAGGAATTTGAAGCAATATGGGGGAGAACTTGGGAAAGTTCCTGCCTTTACTCTGCCATCTCAGCTCTGCCTCTGAGACATCACCTTTCTTTTTCTTTTTTTTTTTATTATTAATTTTATATTTATAAAATGTTTTTGACAGTACTTATGCATGAGTAATTTTTTATAACATTATCCCTTGTATTCATTTTTCCGAATTTTCCCCTCCCTTCCTCTACTCCCTCCCCTAGATGACAGGCAATCCCATACATAATAAATATGTTAAAGTATATCCTAGATACAATATCTATGTGTAAAACCAAATTTCTTGTTGCACGGTAAGAATTGGATTCAAAGGTATAAGTAACCTGCGTAGAAAGACAATAGTGCAGACATTTTACACTCATTTCCCAATGTTCCTTCTCTGGGTGTAGCTGTAGAATTCTGTCCACCATTGATCAACTGGAAGTGAGTTGGATCTTCTTTATGTTGAAGATATCCATTTCCATCAGAATGAGACATCACCTTTCTGACAAAGGTCCATATATATGGGTATAAGTTGTATTATAAGGAAAGCTGAGAACCATGAAATCAACATTTTCAAACTGTGGTCCTAGAGCAGAGTTCTCAAAGTCCCTTGGACATCAAAGGAAATCATCAAATCACTCAATACTTAGAAAAATTAATTCAGGCTATTTACTGAAAGGTAAAATAAGGAAGCTTGCTGGAACTCTGCCTTCCCAGAAATCAGCCAGAGTCAAGATCCCTAAATGTCTTTATTCTTGGTCTTTTATGGTCAAGGTCAGGGGATTAGATCTAGCAATCTCACACACACCTTCCTCCCTCAAATGCCATGAGAGAGCGTATCAATTTCCTCTTCCTCCTCCTACTCCTCCCACACATGTCACTTCCTTTTCTTTGTCCCACCAATCAAGTCAGCACAGAAAAGCTGGGGAGGGTCAACCTTCAAACAAGTTAATAGGGAGCCGTCCAATTGGCAATTAGTCTCACATGCTCCATTATCCAAGTGCATTGCTCAGTTCTAGCCCTTTACATCTCTCGCTTTCTTTTGTTTTACACCACAGGTGGTCGTGCCATCCCTGACTTTTCAGGGAGGTGAGAACCCCAAAAAGGAGGTGATCACACCCCCCCTGACTTCTCAGGAGGGGAGATGATAGCACTAAAAAGGAGATAATCACACCCTCCCTGACATCTCAGGAAGGGAGATGAAAAGCACCAAAGGGAAGTGGGGATTTGCTAGCGGGTTTCTGGGTTGAAGAGCCTTATTAGAGACAAGTATGCACAAACCCATCAGCATGGGAGTTATTACACAAGCACATAGCAATAACTCAGAGGCTATTAGTGGTGACTCTCCCCACAGTCAGTGCAGGCTCCATGTGGTGTAACAAACATGAATTGTACATGCAAGTAGTGATATAACAAACAATATAAATCAACACAGTTTTGTAAAAGATTTCCAGAAGTCCTAGTAGGAGGGTATGTAAACATCAATTACACATACGCCTTCTTCAGCAACCAAGACATAGTCCAAAACCAATCTATTGTCCATTGCTTCACATGTTAGGGAATCTAATCATCCCCACAATTTTTTGAAGTCCCACAACAGTCTTTTTATGTGTTAGAGAACCAATGATCCCTACAGGTTTTGAAGTCCTGCAACAAGTCTTATAATGCCTCAGAGAATCCAATGATTCCTGAGGACTTTCAAGTCCTATCACATCTCAGAGAATCCTGAAATGCCGCCTGAACGTGGACGCATCAGAAATTATCAGGTTTTGAAAATTAATATTTAATACTCGGAATTAAGATTCTGAAAGATCTGGTAGAAACGCCGCCTAGGAGGGAAGGCAGAGAGGCAATATGGATCCAGGTCACCCCGGGATCAGGCTCAAGGATACAGCTGAACATAATGCTTATATAAATAGGCTAAAGAGCCAGATGGAAGATCTTTTAACAAAGATCACCGCTGAAGAACAGCAGAAAACTTGTAATCAAGCTCCGAAAAGGCTACCCCCACACCCATTAAATATAGCTCGGACAGGGAGCAACCTAGAGCTAATGTGTTTGTGTGACAGTATAGAGTATAAAATGTGACAACTAGAAGTTGAGTTAAAAATAGAAAGACAAACAATTAAAAAAGAGTTGCTAGAATTGCAGGTTAAATTATAGATTGAGATAGAGAAAGAAGAAAAAGCTAGGTTACTACAAGTAGAACAGGAAGAGTTCAAACCAGTGGCTGAAGCTAAGGAGGGAAATAAACAAACCACATGGACTTCAGTTGGAGAAATTCTTCTTATCATTTTGTTGGGTTACCTCATGCATTATTGTTTTAAGGAATTTATTCATTACCCTTCCATTGAGAAGAGGTTTTGTTCTTATGTGCAAAGCTCGGTTTGGATTTTAAATTGGCCTTTGGGGAATTTTCCAATTTCTGACCCTCTTCCCTCAGCCCCACCTTCGTGGGCCAAGGGAGAAGGAGAAGGAGAAGGAGGAAGAAGAAAAGGAAGGGTGATAATATCATCTGCACTGTCCATTAATCCATTCAAAACTGCTGTGTCTTCATTTCAAAAGACAGGAGTAGGCTTTATGGACCAAGGCAAAAAAGACTTGTGGCATCCTGAGGACAGTAATTGTTATAGTATTCAGAAAATTTTAAAAACACAGCTCAGTTAGAGAGAGTGGAGTTTTATACCTATGGAATTTTTAGGATAGTTCTTGGAGATTTGGAACTTCTCTTTTCTTACCTTGTGGATTTTCCACTTCCACAGGTGGGCTTGGTTTCTCAACCCCCTATGAGTATTTTTAGAATGGTTTTGTTTTAATCACTAGAATAAATAGACAGTGTGTGATCTTTGACCCAGGAGGAAAAGTAATATCAGATTTATTGATTCACACTCCTGAAGTACAATTCGGTATCAGAAATTCAAACTTTGATTTTAGGCAAAAGAATTCAGGGATATCATGGACTGAAGCTTTCATAGCCGAGTGTCCTTTTTTCATTAACTGTATGAGTGGCAGACCACTGAAAAGGTATCAGCTCTTTTAAGAACTTCGAGAGTGAGTGAAAAAGTGCTCAGATAAATATACCCTACATGTCCATTTTCAGAGTGGACCTTCAAATCATTTATAATCAGGCTGCTAGAATCTTATATTTGCAAATTGTGATAACTAAAGAAGAAGCTAGGAGCATGGCAAAAGGCTACATAGCTTATCTTTCTTTTCACTCTTCTATGCTCCCTATAGGACAAAACCCTTATGGTTTGAAATTTAATGTTTTAAGACCAATGGACATTATGACTTCATTCCAATCTGGAGAAGCAGCTAGGCATGTGATCAACCATTTTTCCATTGTAGGAATCTCACATGCATTTAAGACAGGTTATGGATTGGCTTATAAATATTTTGCTTTTAGATGTTTTTGCATTGAATTTGATTTTGCCCATTCCGTTGGCATTTCTTATAATCCTACTAGTAAATTCATAACTACACAGACTATATCCCCAAGATCTTCTCTTCTAAACAAGAGAAGGGAATTTTGGGATATGCACAAGATGTGGCAATACATATATGTGATTGCTTGCAATTTTTAAATTTTGATTTTACATTTTTAAAGTATTTTGATTTTATAATACTAAGTTATTTTGATTTTATATTTTTAAATTATTTTGGTCTTACATTTTTAAATTATTTCAGTTTTACATTTTTAAATTCCTTGCATTTTTACCTTAGCAATGCACTTCTGGCACACACAGAAAGTGCAGCTAAGTGACAGACTGACTGATTTTTGCCTGATTTTTTTTTTGTCTTTTTGACAAGAACTTTCCACAGTGATGTGGAAAGGCCTAGATGGCATTTGGAAAGGCCCAGGTCGGGCCAGGATTTGGGGCCCCGGGTATATTCCTTTCATTCTAGATGAAGATCCAACACCAGAGGAGTTGATCCCCACCAGAAACATTTGTGACCTGGGGATCCAAGAGAAGGACTAGACAACAGCCCAGAGGGACCAGCCAGATGTCAGCAGCCCTCCAGAAGCTGATGGCAGCAATGTCCCTCCTGACTGTGACACCAGAGACAGCAGACACAGTTCCAGTGTTGCAGCTGAAATGGACTGTCTTGGGTGATATGCAATATAAAGACTGTAAATGGACAATGGGCCTGCTTGCTTCTCCCGTGGCTACTTGCCATATGGTGGCCTGGGGAGAGGCTTTGCCCTGTGCTTTCTATTGAAGGACTATGCTTTTAAATTAGTGCCATTATTATTGAGACAATGTTACTGGACATGACTTTGCTTATGTGCACCTTTATCCACGAAACTAGAATTGATCTAGAATTGTGAAAAGTGCAATAGAGAATTGTGAGAAACTAGAATTAGTCTAGAATTGTGACAAGTGTCATGTGTGTAAGTGAAATGGAATTGTGACAACCTACCTCACTGATATTTAATTGTTAACTAGAATTGTGGTGTTTTACCTTGTTGACTTCCCACCTCAGTGTTGACATCCTACCTCACTGGCATCCAACCTCTTTGGCTTATTATCTCCTTGAGTATGACTTTAATGAATGGGTTGAACACTTGGCTACTGTTGAGCCTAGTTCTCATTGTCATACTTCTGTTTACTGATCTGCTGCTATGTACCTCCTTGGGTATAACACTGTCATCTCATGGATCAAGTGAACTATAGCTGGTGCTAAAAGTTTAGCTTGATGAGATGAACGGTTCCCATAAAACAAGAGAAGGGAATTGTAAGGATCCTTTAAATGGGCAGCCATGGTGCAACAGGAGATTGAGTGGCCCAGAAGTAATCTCTGTGGATATAGGACTGCCCTGTGGGTGGGATCCTGGCCATATTGAGATAGCTTTGTAATGGGTGAAGCTCTCTCGCTGGTTGGCTCTGTGTGTGACCTCACAGGTCCTTTATAAGCCCACTGCAGACAGCACCCGCTCTCTTTAACCTGCCTCCCTAGCCTGGGGTAGCCAAGCCAAGCTGATGGATAGCTGAGAGAGGTAAGGAGTTTGGTAGTAAACAAGTGGGTCTTCAGACTAGGTGTTCACTAGGGAGTTAGCAAGTCAGGGCATTGTCAGGGCATTATGTGAGTAGGTATAATAAAGGCTGTTAAGTTTACATGTGGCTGTTCTTGAGTATGTTATTGTTTATTAAACTACTATTCAAGAAACTGTGGCCAGAGACCTTTGAAGGCCTCAGAGGAGGTGAGCCGGGTAGAGTTGACACTACAAAGGTCAGTGGTCAAAGGTACTCTGTTGGGTCTAGGACAGACTGGTAATAGTAACTGCTAGGAGGGCATGTTACAGAAGCTGAATCTTAAATACTTTGGACACATGATGAGAAGATGGGACTCATTGGAAAAGATCCTGTCTTTGAGAAAGATTGAATACAAAAAAAAAAAGATGGAGGTAAAGGAGGAGATGGATACACAGTATTATGGAAACAATGAATATGAAATCGGGCAAACTTTGAGAGACAGTGGAGAATAGAAGGGTCTGGTATGCTATGGTTCACAGGGTCTTGAAGAGTCAGACATGAGTAAACAAAAACAAAATTAATTTGACCCTTTATATGCTGTCATGTATTGTCTTCTAGTAATAGAATGCATATATTATCTTCCTAATTAGAGTGTAAAGAAGGAAGGGACCTTCTTTTCTATTTTTTTAATAGACAACAGAGTATTTAGCCAAACACTGACCAGGAAGAAAATGAATACTTATTGACTTGACCCACAAAGAAAATTAAATATGAGAATTTACATAAATGTATATCCAAAATTACATAATTTTACATAAATGCATATCCAAATGTATATCCAAAACTAGAAGAAAGGGAAATATAAAAAATTCCCTAAAACAAATAAGAAATATTATTCCCAAAGATTCCAAATCAAGCACATGGCAGTAAAGCACAATATAAAGCATTAAGCAGAAAAAAAAAAAAAAAAAAAAAAAAAAGTAGAGACTTTAATTTGGATCCTTCTAAATCAACAATTCAGAGCTTAGATGCTAAAAAAAGAGACTGGTAATATGGTAATCCTCAAATCCTTGTCCTATCTTGCTTTTAGTCAGGTTAAAAAAAGGTGGTGTAGATTTTGTCTCTGGAACAAGGTCATCAAAAAAAACTTAGCACAGTCTTAGGTTTAAATTTTTGGACCTCCTAACAAAGTTTCAACATCAACCTTAAGGCTTAGTGGCCCTCACCATGAATCTTGACCTTAGGAATGACTCCTCTATCATGGTTCCAGGGGAAGGGAACAGTAACTAACATGTACTTTGTCATGTTCTGCATGCCTTTGTACCATGTAATCTGTCCTCACTAAGTATAAATTAAATTTGAGAATTATTTTTTTTTCTAAGTGAAAATCATTCACTGGGTTACTGTCTTCATTTTAAACTATTCATCAAAGCTACTTAAATTTTAAACATTTTTGGATGACAGACTAAACTTCCTATTTTTGTTTTATCTATAATAACAGAGAAATTCTGCTTATCCCGTGATTCAATTAATATTCTTGAGAGAACTTTTCAGAAATCCATGAAATTATATTGCTATATAAAAATGCAAGAATTTTGATTAACAGATCAGAAAGGGCATATGGAAAGAATACTATGGGGTAATCCTAATATCCCATGCTAGTCATGAAACCATTTTTATTCCAAAGATTGGGATGATTCAATCACATTGTGCAAATGGCTTGTTTTAAAGTTATAGTATTTGGCAAAGATGAATTAAAGCAAAATGACTGATCTTTAAGAGATATTGTACTTTCAAAGAACACTTTTACATATTGGCAGTTAGAGTGTAGTAGTTAGGAGAGATTCATGTCTCTCAGATGAAAATTAAATGTGAGTTTTGGAGGAAATCATTAGGTAATATAAGATCAATGCTCCCTTCATGTCACTATCTTTCTTCTCCCATATATAGTAAAACCAATATAAAATGTGGTTGATTTATTCCCAGGAAAGCAGAGAGTCTGTCCTGAATCTCATGGGTTTCCTTATCTTTCAAATTGTACATCCTTTTTGATGTATATGTCTATACATACATATTTAAATATATTTAAAAGCTTATTTTCATTCTCATTTATTCTATAATGAAATTCACAATAGATCTCAGAAAATAAAGTTATCTTTTTCAAAAAAACCTATTTTTCTTCTGAATATTCATCTTTCTTCCTTGTCTATATTATTCTAAAGTTCTTTAGTATTAGATCATTCAAAATAAGACAAATACGTCAGCTCTTATTTAGCGAGTCTGAGGCAAAAAGCTGAGGAAAAAGGTTGATGCTGACGCACAGAAAAAATTAAAAGTAGTGGACCAAGGTAAAGACACTGATGTAAGAATGAATTGACTCCTCCTGACTGTCTCTAGAGTGCTAGGAGTCTTTCTAAGTTCAGGAAAGATGTCATGATAAATGAATGAATTATGGAATTAAGAACTGGAATGGATCTGAGTCAAACGCTCTCATTTCATAAAGTGGGAAATTAAAGACCAGAGTGGAAAAGTGAATTTCCCAAAGTCATGCAGGAGTAACAAGGACAAGAATGAAACTCCAGTTCTCTAGCTTCAAATCTAGTGTTTTTCCAGGGCATTGAGCTGTTTCACATCTTCCTGGTTTCATGCCCTGCCCTTTTGATGAGATGTTTATTCATTCAGCTGTGCCCAACTTCATCACCACACAGAGTATACTATCCATGAGGTTTTCTTGACAAAGATACTAGAATAGTTTGCCATTTTCTTCTTCAGTGGATTAAGGAAAATAAAGGGTTACTTGCCTTACTTGCCCAAAAAGTTACTTGCCAAGGGTCACATAACTAGTAAGTACTTAAGACTGAATTTGAACTCAAGTCTTTCTGACTTCAGGAGCAGCATTCTATCCATTAAGCCATCTAACTGTCTCTAATGAGATACAGCAAAGTAATGTTTAAGGAGTACTTTAAGAAAAATACAGTATAACATTACATTTCATCATTCTTACACAACATATTTATATCTCCATCTGGATTTAGACAAAAACTCAAACTACTTGTATTAAGATCACAATGGGGAGTAGATTTCAGTACCTCGACATTCATGCTATTACACACCCACACCCACATACATTAATTTAAAAAAAATTAAAGCTCAACACATGCTTTTTTTGATAATGGCCAAAAGCATTTTGTTTGAGTACACTTTCTTTCTTCTTTTCTTAAGAATAAAGACCTAATCAGTTATTACCATATCCAATGGCCTCCTGCAGGAAACTCTTTCCTGCCCCATTTTTTATCATCATATTTTCCCTTTTTTGTGACGCTAAACTTTTCTGGGTCACTTATTTCTTTTGTCATTCCTATTGTCTTCTCTTCTACATTTTATTCTCATAACACAGGCTTTTCCAAAGCCTTGTATTTTATTTTTTCTCCTTTGACAACTTTACATTTTCATAGCTTTGCCTACTTGACAGGGAACCAAGTATGTAGAAGAAATCAGAGGATCTGAACTGGGTATCATCTTAGAGCTTATCTAGATTTAGGCAGCTAAGCTATCTGTACAGTGGATAGTGACTTAAAGTCAAGAATACTTGACTTCAAATCCTGTATTAGAGACTTATTAGCTTTGTGATCTGAAGCAAGTCATTTAACCCCTTTCTGTGTCTCAGTTTTCTCATTTGCACAATAGGAACAATATCATATGCCTTACAAGGATATTGTGACTTTTAAATGAGATAATTTATATAAAATATTTTGTGAAACTTAAAAGAGCTCTATAAATACTACCTATTATTCTAGTTAGTCTAAACATCTCATTTTTACAGAGGACAAAATGAAGATCCCAAGAAGGGGAATAACAGACATTACATCTTGCAGCTAGCAAGTAACAGAAAATACAGGACCTTTAAGTTCAAATTTAGTGCCTCTTCAACCATAGGTATCTGAAACACTGATCTCTTCTGACTTATATTGGTAAATACCCATAACTCCTTTCTGTAGTGAACCGTTTCTACTTGTATATTTCTTCAAAATCTTATAATGTCTTTGTCTTGTTAATTATGAACATGGTTAAGACAAACAATTTTTATGTCATCTTGAAACATTTCCTTCTCCTTTCCACTCACATACAATCAGTAATCAAATTCTGTCAATTCTCCTCCTCAAATGTAGGTGGTACCTGGACTCAATGCTCCCATTCACCTCTTTAAGCCAGCATCTATTACCTTTTAGCTGGACTACAGCAAAATTCACAATTATTACCCTGAATTTGAATCTTCACCTTCTCCAAGCCAGATCTTGTAATCCTCTCAGTACCCTGCCCCAGAACAAATAACAGCAACATTCCCTATACTCTTTAATACCAATCAAAGTCAGAATGGTAATCAGGGCTCTTGATGATGATACTCCCATCAAACGTTAGGGCCTAACTTTCTGATAGATTTGCTATTCCCTGAGCATACACCACAGATTCCCACTTTGGAAGGCTATTGGTCAATATTTATTTGATTTTTTTTGTGTGTGTATTTCTTATTAATTTTTAATCCTTGAGGAAAGAGGCTTTTTTTTCCTTTTTATACTTCACAAATAGGCTTCTTAACTATTAGTTCAAATGAATGAATGACTGGCCTTAAAAACCCTTGGAGAATGAGAAGGTTCTTTTTATTTTTATGCTTTTGTACTGATTATCTTTAATGTCCTGCACTTAATAGATCCTCCAGCAATCCATATGAAATTGATAAATCTACTCAATAAATCAATATTTATTAAATTCCTACTATGTGCCATATATTGTGCTTAATGCTAGGTTATTATACAAAAAGAGGCAAAAGACAGTCCCTATTCTCAAGGTGCATAAAATTGAATATGGGAAAAAAGATTAAGATGATTGAATGACTTGACAAATAAACACATCAGATCTATATGAGATAATTAACAGTGGGAAAACATTAGAATTTAGAGAGCTTGTGGAAGACTCCTCTACAAGGTAGCATATCAGTTAAGACTTAAAGGAATAACAGTGAGGTCCATAGTCAAAAGGAATGAGGGAGAATGCTCCAGGTAACACACAGAGCCCACAGATTAGTATCTCTTATCATATAGCAAGATAAGGTAATAATTGGTACATTATTTAGACATAAAGGATGATATCATTAGTAAATTAAAGGATCATGAATTTTTTTTTAACTTTTATTTTCCCCAGTTACATGTAGAAATATCTTCTTTTGGTTATATATGTATATTCAATTTTTTTACATATTTCCTTATGGATCATTTTGGGAGAGAAAAAAACAGAACAAAAGGGAAAAACTATGAGAGAAAAAAAAAGAAAAAAAAGAAAAGGTGAACATAGCAAGTGTTGATTTACATTCAATTGCTATAGTTCTCTCTCTCTATTTGGAAGGCTTATGTTTATTGGTACTATCTTGGATCCAGATAATTGGCACAATCTTGCTGTGTACTATGTTTTCCTGGTTCTTTTTTGTTGTTGATATTGTTGTTCTTGTTTTTCTCAGCATTAATTCATGTAACTCTTTCTAGGCCTTTCTAAAATCAGTCCGTTCATCTTTTTTTTTTACAGAACAATAATATTACATTACATTCATATAACACAACTTATCCAAGCATTCCCTAACTGATGGGTATCTACTTATTTTCTAACTCTTTGCTACCACAAAAAGAGCTGCTATAAACATTTTTGCACGTGGGTCTCTTTTCCCCTCCATTTTGGTTTCTTTGGGATAGTTTCAAATTGCTCTCCAGGATGGTTGGATCATTTCACAACTCCTTCAACAACACATTAATTTCCCAGTTTTCCCACAACATTTATCATTATCTTTTCCTGACAACTAAGCCAATGTGAGAGGTGTGAGGTGAACTCAGAGTTGTTTTATTTTGCACTTTTCTAATCAATGCTCTATTTAGAGCATTTTTTCATATGACTAAAGATAGCTTTAATTTCTTTATTTTAAAATTGTCTGTTCATATCCTTTGACCATTTATCAATTGAGGAATTACTTGTATTCTTATGAATTTAACTCAGTTCTTTACATATTTTAGACACAAAACCTTTATCATAAGCAATGACTGTAAATTTTCACCCCAGCTTTCTGCTTTCCTTCTAGTCTTGACTGCATTGTTTTTGTTTGTACAAAAATTACACTATATTACATTACATTAAAAAGTAATATAATCAAATTTTGCATTTCATAATATTCTCTAGTTCTTCCTTGGCCATTAATTCCTACGTTCTTCAAAGATCTGATAGTATAAGCATATCAGAAGAACAAGGGATAGTTTACCTATTACTCTTCATACCTAAATTATGTACCCATTTTGACATTATTTTGGTATGGGGTGTGAGATATAAATATATGCCAAGTTTCTGACATATTAATTTCCATTTTTTCCAGCAATTTTTATCAAATATTGAGTTCTTATGTCAGAAGCTGGAGTCTGGGGGTTTATCAAACACTAGATTACTATTGTCATTGTGTCATGTGTATCTAATCTATTCCACTGATCTACCACTCTATTTCTTAGCCAATACCATATGGATTTGTTGACTGCTGTTTTATAATATAGTTTTAGGTCTAATACAGCTAGGCTGACATCCTTTATATTTTTTTCATTAACTCCCTTGATATTCTTGATCTTTTGTTCTTCCACATGAATTTTATCATTTTTTTCCAACTATACAAAATAATTTTTGGGCAGTTTGATTGATATGGCACTGAACAAGTAGACCAACTTAGGTAGAATTGTCATTTTTACTGTATTATCTTGGCCTACCCATGAGCAACTGATTTTTTTCCAATTCTTTAGCTCTTATATTATTTTTGTGAAAAGGGTTTTGTAATTGTGTTCATATAATTGCTGGGTTTGTCTTGGTAGGCAGACACCCAAATTTTGATTTTTTTTGTTTTTGTCTACAGTTATTTTCTTTTTTTTTTTTTTAATTAGAACTTTTTTATTGACAGATGTATGCATGGGTAATTTTTTACAACATTATCCCTTGCACTCACTTCTATTCCGATGTTTCCCTTCCCTCCCTCCACTCCCTCCCCCAGATGGCAGGCAGACATGTTAAATATGTCTATAGTTATTTTCAATGGAATTTGTCTTTCTATCCCTAGCTTCTGGACTTCATTATAGTATATAGAAACACTGTTATTTTGTATGGGTTTATTTTATATCCTGCAACTTTGCTAAAGCTATTAATTGTTTGAAATGGGTTTTTATATTATTTCCTAGGATTCTCTAAGAATACCATCATATCATCTGCAAAGAGTGGCAGTTTTATCTCCTCACTACCTACTCTGATTCCTTTAATTTCTTTTTCTTTTATTATTGCTAAAGACAACATTTCTAGCACATTATTGAATGATAATGATGATAATGGGTATCCTTGTTTTACCCCTGTTCTTATTAGGAATGCATCTAGCTTCTCACCATTACAAATAATGCTTGCTGATGGTTTTAAATAGATGCTGCTTATCACTTTAAGGAAAACTCCCTTTATTCCTATGCTCGCTTAATAGCAATGGGTGCTGTATTTTGTCAAAAGCTTTTTCTGCATCCATTAAGATTATCATATGATTTTTGTTACTTGTGTTACTGATATGGTCAATAATGCCAACAGTTTTCCCTATATTGAACCAGCCCTACATTCTTAGTATAAATCTCTTTTGGTCACAGTATATTATCTTGTTGATAAATTGTTAAAATCTCTTTACTAATATTTTATTTAAAATTTTGTATCAATATTCATTAAGGAGATTGCTGTGTAATTTTCTTTTTCTATTTTATCTTTTCTTCGTTTAGGTATCAGCACCATATTTTTGTCATAGAGGAAATTTGGCAGGACTCCTTCTTTGCCTATTTTTTTTTCAAATAGTTTATATAATAATGGAATTAATTATCCATTAAATGTTTCATATAATTCACTTATAAATCCATCTGGCTCTGGAGATTTTTTTCTTAGGGAGTTCATTGGTGGCTTGTTCAATTTCTTTTTCTAAAATGAGGTTATTTAAATAAAATATTTCCTCTTTTATTAATCTAGGAAAAAATTTTGTGAATATACATTTCAATTAGATTGCTGGATTTGTTGGCATACAGTTGGGAAAAATACCTCCTAATTATTACTTTAATTTCTTCACTGGAGGTGAATTTATCCTTTTCATTTTTGATGCTATTTATTTGTTTTTTTCTTTCCTTTTTCTAATCAAATTAATCAAAGATTTATTTATTTTTTCATAAAACCAACTTTTAACTTCATTTATTAATTGAATAGTTTTCTTTCAGTTTTATTAAGTGCTCCTTTTATCTTCACAGTTTCTAATTTAATATTTAATTTTGGATTGAATTTATTGACCTCCTCTTTCTCTATCTTATTCTTAACTACTTAGAGATATGAGACTCCCCCTAAGAATTGTTTTGGCTGCATCCTATAGGTTTGGGTACATTGTCTCATTACTGTCATTCTCTAGGGTGAAATTACTGATTTTTTCTATGCTTTGTTGTTTGGCCCATTCATTCTTTAGAATTTGATTATTTAATTTCCAATTGGTATTTAGTCTATCTTTCCCTGGCCCTTTATTGGATTCATACAAAATTTATCTGTCAGATCTACCCATACGTATCTACTACATATGTATGTGATCAAATAAGAGCTACAAAGGATTGTGGGAAGTAAAATGGATAATTCTGATTACATAAAACTATAAAATTTTTGCACAAACCAAAATTGCAAGAACTATACGAATTGATACAAAGTAAAGTGATCATTGTGCACAGTACCATCAATACTATAAATGATCAACTGTGAAAGAACATTGTGCTATTTATACATTGATCTAAGACTGTTCCAGAGCATCCAAGATGAAAACTGCTACCTACCTTCAGAAACAAGGCTGATGAATTGAGTGCAACGAGTTTTCTTCACTTTATATTTCTTTTTTTGCTATAGTTTTCCAATGTGGCTAATAAGAAAATGTTTTACCTGACTTTATTAATTTATTAATTGTCATACTGCTTGCCTTCTTAAAGTGTGTGAGAGGGTTGATGGAGGGAAAGAATCTGGAACTCAAAAAAACATTTTAAATGAATGTTACAAAACAAATGAAGAAAAAAAACAAAAGAAAAGAAAATGACTAGAGCCAAGAGCTATAGCATCTTGTTTTGGACCAGCCAGGAGGCCCCTGTAACTGGATAGAAGAACACATGTTTAGCAGTTGAGTGTGTGAAGACTGGAAAGCTAAGAGGGGACTAGGTTATGAAGGGCTTTGAATGCCAAACAGAGCATTTTGTATTTGCTCCTGGTGGCAACAGGGAGCCACTCGAGTTTACTGAGTAGGGAAGGTGATGTGATCAGATGTACAATTTGGGAAAATCATATTAATGGTTGAAAGGAGAATAGTGTAGAGTGGAAACAGACATTTGAAGAAGGCATCTTTATGATTCACACATGAGATGATGAGATACTGCCTTAGAGTGATGTCAGTATGAAAAGAGAAAAAAAAAACTATATATAAGAGATAACTGCAGAAGTTGTTTGTCCTTTGTTCTGGAAGAAAAACATGATATCAGAGAGGGGATGCCATGACATGTAAGTGAATTGATTTGTGAGGGAAGGCTGTGCAAGGTCATCTGCCTCACTTTCCCCTCCAGAGCCATCTAGGTCCAGTATCAGAGAGAGATCAGGACGATAGGAGATAGCCCTGGATGAAATGAGAGACTTTGGCCTTTTTAACCTAAGGTCTTCAACAGGTCTCAGTTTGACTGAGATAACACCCATTCAGTGATTGAGGCTAAGTAGCAAATGAGACAAACCAGAAATGCCTGCTATTTACATTTGATCTGAATCAATCTAGATCCAAACAATGACCAAATGGGGCTTGACCTAAGACCTAATTACTAACCAATGAGAATCAGATTGGTTTGGGTTTATGCCATGATCCTTAAGAAAGAAATCCAGGCAGTAACTTCCAAGATATCTTGGAAGGGTTCAGAAGCACAAAAGAAAAGAGAAAAAAACAAACAAACACGGTTTTAAGAGCAAATTCAGGTAAGGATATGATTCCCTAAACCAATAGGCCTTTGCAATAATTTGAATATAGGGACTGAGAGAGAGAAGTGTCCAGGATGACTCCTAGCTTTTGGGCTTGAGGGACTGGGAGGAGATTATTACCCTCTACAGCAATAAAAAAGTTAGAATGGGATTGACAGAGCAAACGACATCATAAAGAAATATGAAAGGATAAAAAAGAAGCAAGATCCCTGCTATAGTTCAACAGAAATATCCAAATTGACTTTGATTCCATTCTTAACCTTCTCATTGTAATGCCACAGTCTCCCTGAATTGCCCTACCTCAGTCATTCTGCCCCAAACCTCAGGCTATCATACCACCCATCCCTCTTGATCATCAGAATAATTGATAAGGATAAAAGATCTTATATTTTAGAATATCAGATGCTGCTCCCCATCTGAATCTATTAGAATATCAGCTAATCTTCCCATCTCCTGTGCTCTCTATTATGCCATCCTCACCGGCTCCCATTATGTCATTGTTTCTGACTCCCTATAAAGAATCTCTATAGCCCATATTTGATAATGGATACTTGAAGACGAGAGTCCAATCCAGTCAACTGACTTATTCTCCAATAAATTAAATTATTATAACTCTCTAATCTCTTATCTCCCTCAGTTTCTCCAGCATTATATCAAAAAAGTAGAAAAAAGATCTGAATCCAGTTCTTATGGCTTGGCTCAAAGAACATAAGCATATTCAGCATATGATATATATTATATATTCAGCAAATTCCCTTAAAATCATAATGACTACTACTGCTAAGACTTCTACAGTGAACCACTTCTCCAGCATAAAAATTTCTTTTAGAAACATCAAGTGCACTGGAAACCCCAGATGAGCAGGTACCATTTACTTTAATGAAGATTATCTAGTTGATATTGTGCTATGACAGGTACACTGTGGCTCCTTAGGAAATTTATATAATTCCCTCCCAAATTTCCTATGATGACATTTAGATATCAACACTATTCCTTAAACACAATAATCAATGTCAGTATGCAAATGTATTTTGTAACATATTTAGAAGGACAGTTTCAGCTGATCTGTTAATTGAAGCAATTATCTAACAATATTTATTAAATGCTAACTTTCATATGAGATGTAAGAATAAAAAGAAGCCATGGGCTTTGTCCTCTGGGACATAAAAATATCAGATCAGAACATTAAAAATAAATTTGTTAATAAAAAAAAACAATTTTAAGTTGATATATTTTTAAATACTTTTAATATCAAAAATAAGATTGTGAAATGAGTCAAAATCACAGCACCTGAAAAATGGTTAAAGGACATAGGATTCCTTAGCCCAGATAAGACTCAAGCTTGGTCTCAGAGTATAGCATTTAGAACAAAGGGAACACATTTACATTTATATCCCAAAGGCCTAGCACAGAACCTGATACCAGGAAGGTTTGTAACAAATGCATTTTCAACACAACTATTCATTTGTAGACATTACGGAGGCATATTTAATCCAGACAAACCAATAATCAGGGATTTTATTTTTCTTCTCTGGCAAAACACAGGAAAAATAATTTGATGCTGAAACAAAGACAAAGATTCCAGGATTCTAGCATAAGGGGAGTAGAAATAAGTTTACTTCTGTATATTAATCATATACAGAATCTATCCAATAAGCACTTATTGTGTGGCAGGTACTGCACTAGACCATGGCGATACAAAGACGCAACAAAAACCAGTCCCTGTCCTTAAGGAAAGAGGCTTGAATAAGAAATTAAGATTTCATATTAGAATTATAAGCTCACTCAAATCTAACAGGCCTGAGCTTCTAAATTATAGGAACTTGACCTTTCCATAAACTCTGTATGTCCTTGACAATAGATATCAGGAACTAGCCATTCTTGGAAATGCTTATGCTTAGGGCTGGGTGGCTTCCTCCCTGTGCATATGCAATTGATAAGGAAACAAGTCAAGCTTTAAGGGTTTGGAATGAGTCAACATGAATATATAGATAAGTTTTGGCTGGGGAGCCTTCTTTGTCTGAAAACATATAAAAAGCCCGCGTTGTAAGCCATAGTTGAGCTGGGGGGGGGGGGGGAAGAGGGGGGGAGGACACTTCGCCCAGGAAAGTCTTTACACAATTCAAGTTGATTGAGGCTGAAACGGGGCTCCCAGCCATTTGAGTTTTTGAGGTTCCCTTGAATTGGTGATGTATTCTCTTCCTCTATCTGCTATAATTGTCATATTGTTAATTGTTCTTATTTCTATTTGTTTTTTTGTGTAAATCTAAATTGTCTGTACCTTGTCTTATTTGATTAAAACTTTTTACTTTCACTTTTTAACTGAGCGTCATTTATAGGAGCGAATCTGAACTTTCCTTTAAAATCATAATACAGGGCTATAGGATATTAAGGAAGACTTCTTCAAGGAGGAAGCACAACAATTATATCCTGAAGGAAGTTAGGGATTCTAAGAGTTGGTAGTGAGGAGGGAATACATGCAATCTCTGTACAGTGGGGTAGTCAATGTACATGTGAAGGTGGAAGATGGAAGACAAATTTAGAAAGAGAAAGTAGGCTAGTTTAGTTGAAATGGAATAAAGGGGAACAAACCCTATGAAGAGGGAAGAGGCAAGAATCTGCTAGAATTAATGAGAAATGATTGTGAATTCAATTGTGAAATTAATAGCTGTGAAAGGCTTTAAAATCCAAGCTCAATAGTTTTTATGTTATCTTAGAAATATCATTGGGTCACTGAAGATTCTTGATATTGCTCCACTTGTTCTTTAGGAAGGTCATTTTGGCAGCTGAGTGGTAGAAGTTTGAAAAGAGACTAGAAACCAGGAGTCTAACTAAGAAGTTCTTGCAACAGTTTGGAAAGAAGTGATGAAGACCTGGACCAAAGGGAAGGCTTAATTTCTTAAGAAAAACAGTGGTCAGCTTTGCATGACAAATTCTCGAGGTAACCATACTAATTCTCTAAGATCATGGCTTTTCTAGATGTTTGCATAATACCCTTTGGTAATATGTTCAAATTATTTCTGGGAATCAAAGTCAAGATCACTTTACTTTTTTGAAAATTAGGACACACAGCCTTTTTTTCAAACCTTTGCTACTGATGTAGATAGACAGCAAAGATTTTGTGGTCCCCTGATTTTATTTTTTTCCTGGGGGGAGGGTGCTTCTGTTCTAGCAGTAGCTCAGTGGTCCTGAATCTTCTGGCTTTGGAGTCTGGCTTAGGAAACTCTCACATCAAATCTGTCTGATTCTGAATAGATTGCTCCTCAATCAGATAGCTTCTGGCCTCAGAATAGTCCAAGGGACCAAACTCCTGAGATAATAGTAAATAGACCATTGCCTCAGTTCATTGCTGACAGTCAGATAGATAATCAGTGATAACCAAATTCTTGAGACCATAGAATTAGCATGTCAGTGATAGAAAGCTGGATAAAGGGGTCTCCTCTCTCTTAGTACTTTGCTAATTTCTTTTGGAACTTAGCCTGCTTCAATTGGCATTACAATTACAATAAAACTTTGACCCTTGACTAGGAAATGGGTTCAAGCCTACAAATTCTTTTGAGATACTTCACAACAACAGATCTATGACCCCAAACTTTTGGGGTCCCTTTCCCTACCTCAACAGTATCTTTCCTAATTTTTATGATCATTCAACTCACAATAATTGAGATTTAATTAGTGTTCTAAAACAAGTAACCCACAACACTCTTAAATGCTACTTAGAATCATATTAAAGTGCAATCAGGAAATGTTTAACAAATTAAATAAAAATTTAATAAAAGAGAGATAACTGTTTTCTAAGTCAATGTGTCGTCCATAGGGACTCATTTCTGAGTTTGACATACATGCTCTAGTTTATAAAACATCTGCTGGAGGAAAAGCAAGTTCATGTGATAGGTAAGTGCTGCCAAATAATACTATCACAGTGTAGAAATTGCAGAAATCAGAAAAATAACCTTGAACCTGAATGGGGTTTGAACCAAGGTTTTTATAGTGAAAAACTACATCAGTGAAAGAGAGAAATACATTTTTAGTATACAACAATTTTTATCCCCTTTTAAACCATAAAGGTCACCTAACCATAGTCAAATAGAATCTTTGTCTCACACTTCCTCCAAAGTCATTTAAGGTTAAGCAAACTGAATTGGACTGATTTTGTAAGCAAAGTTACAGATTTAAACAATTTATTCTATGATATTACAAAACTACATGTAAAGAAACAGGCTTGATGTGTTTTGATAACCAAAGAGTTGTTGTTAATGTAGACGCCAGATGATGGTAGGCACCAAAAGTTGGGGTTTGATCACGTGAAGACTTGACAATGGCTATTCTCTTTGGCAAAAAGTAGATTTATTTAGGTAATTGAGTTACAGACAAAATGAAGGGACACAAGAAACACTGTGAAATATGAAATAGAGTTGGGAGAGCATAAGAAAGACAAGTTACTCAGTGGAACTCACAATTACCCAGGAGAAAAGGAGCATCCCATGAGGTTGGGGCATGCCTTTAGCTGGCAGGCTAAATCCTGAAGGGGACTTAGCACTCTAAAAGAGTTAGGTGTAAGGAGGAGACGTAGGTTTCAGAAGCATAATGGATTAAGGGAGATGCCATGTGGCATGGGGAAGGGGAAAGACACCATGAGGAAGAGTATCCGCTATGGTAGACTGGCCCAAAAGAGGAGATCAGCCATGGGAGAATCCATAAGTAGATTTTATAGGAAAAACTTAACCTCAGGGTCAGGACTGGGATTTCTGACAGGGCATGATGAGGTGAGACTGCTCAAGACATTTAAAGAAGATGGGTCTCAGGAGTTTGACATAATCTGGATTTCAGACTGGTTGACCTCCCCAGAAGGTGGAACCATTGAGCTAAAATGATCTCTATCAGAACCTTCTCCCTGCCTCCTCAGAGATCAAGTCTTTTGCTAACCATACCTAATATTGAAGATCTCATCTGGTTGACTGAGAAGGAAAGATTTATATAACACAAAGGTAACCAAAAAGAATCATTCCTCACATAAAATTAGCTAAATCCCCTTGGAAAGGTTTAAATTTTTTACAAATGTTATCCATTTTTCCTTTCTTTTGGTTTCTTAGATCAAGAATTTTTTTTTAATTCCCTTAATATTGTCATTCCATGAGTCAGGTTTTAGCCAGGTAAGACTAATATTAACAGCAGATGGCTTCAATCAGCCAAATCTCCAAGAAAAATGTCCCTGAACCCCAAAAGATAAAACTGAATAACATGGAAAAAATTCTAACAATTCTACACACATGCCATTTGAGCTAAACAACAGTATTGAGAGATAATTGCTGTAAATGTTGTTATCCTCATTTTTGAGATGAGCAAACTGGACATCCAAGATTTTAAATGATTTCTTTTGCCAATAGTCACACAGCTCTCAAGCAGTCAGAGGTAGAAATTAGTCAGATTTTCTCAACTCCCGGTCTATTTCATGATTCCATTTGATATTATCATTTCTAGTGCCTTTATTTTTACTTCTCATACAATATTCTATGCTGAATATTCAAGTACGAATTGAACTGGATGCTACCGAATTTCTTTCAACTCAAAAACTTTGTTTTTAAGATTATGTGATGTCACTGTTAAACCTCTACTAACCGTGTCAGCCTAGGAATGAGACTAACCATGTTTTTTTTAGTACATTTTTGTTATTTCCTACAATACTTACATATAATATTAATTCTTGGTGATTGAGAAGGGAGAGAAAGCAAAGACAAAAATAATTACAGTTTCAAAGAATTAGGAAAGTTAAGTAAACTTGGAAGAATTCTAATCTAAGCAGGTGAAAAATGCAGATTTATCATCTCCAACCATGTTGCCAAATTTTCTTGATGATTTGTAATTTCAAATGCTCACAGTTTATTCAGATATTTACTATATAATAAATAGTTTAATTTTTCTGAAGGACCTTTGATTTCATTTGTATAGTAAACTCCTCCTGAATAAAGTGGTCCTCTCAAGGCAGGTTCTGCCACTTAGATTCTTAGTGATTTTAAATGTGCACCAATCATAATATATGTTGTCCATAGAAGGTGTTTTTTGTTATAATACTTACAAAAACACTAAGATTCAGAAAAAGACCCTAGAGAACCTCTAGTAAATATAATCCTTTTTTAAAAAGTACAAGAAAGAGCCCTCTGTAACATACCCAAAAAGTGATTATCAAGATTTCTCATAAAAGCTGACAGGTTCAAAATTATTCTTTCATTACCAGAATGGTAATGGATGAAGGCTACAGAATTCCCACATGACTCTCACTTCCCCTTAGGGAAAGCAGCTAGGTGCTACAGTTAGTGAGAATGATGAATTTTGAGTCAACCTTATATAACTTATAAAACCTATTTCTTCTAAGAAATTGCCTTAAAGGCTGAAGACTCCTCTAGATACTTATTATATGACCACAATGTATTATGAATATAAAGTCTCAAGTTAAAAAACTTATTTTGAACCTGTAAAATCAGAATCACATTCATAATATTTGATTTGTAAAATTACATTTGTCCTATTTTGAATAAGATATTGAGGAAGGTATAGGGCTTAGCATTAAATGGCCTTGCCAAAACAAAAACAAAACACAAATATACAATCTAGTAAAGAAAAGATGCAAAGGCTGAATCAAAGTCAAAAGTTCTAATGCCTTTTTTTAGAGCTAGGTTACAAATAGCCTCTACCTAGACTTATGTATACTGAAGTTCTTTTGAAACTGCTAGACGAGAAATGAATATAAACTAGAAATAACCAATTTTTAAGACCTCTGCTGAGATTTATTCTTTGACAACTGACAGAAAGACTCAGAAATTAGCATTTTGGTAAAACCTTTATTTGTTTAAGATGCCTCTTAGCCAAAGAGACAGTCTGTACAAAAGGATTAACCTATTGACAATGACTTTCTAAATCCAAACTCATTGAATAACAAGTACTGCATGTGTTTACCTTTCTAACGCACCACAATTCACAATGAAGCTGGCTTTCTTGAAAAGGTCAGAATGCATGAAGAGCTGAATTTCAATAGGAAGACATACAGAAACTGGAAGCTGAATAGAATGGGGTTTGTTGAATATAAATAGAAGGGGAATTAAACGAACTTGAGCAATCTAAATACAAAAAAAAAAATAAAAAAAAAAAAAAAAAAAAAAAAACTGAAACACATTTTTAAGGCTAAAAATATTTCAGAATTCTAATTCATCTTCTAACTCACTATCTCTTCTACTTAGTATATCTCTTGCTGTCTCAAGTGCCCCACTAACTGTGGTAATAATTTTGAACCAGATTATGGCACATCTCTACTTGGGAGGATCAATATTCCTTTCTTATATTATACATTTATAGTTATGCTGTGATAGTCACTATAGAGTAATAGAGTAAAGTCACTTCTGGATAGATATGTAAAAAAAAATAGTGATGAACCAGAAGAATTTGAAGAGCCATTGTATTGTGAAGACTCCTTTTTTTAAACTGATTTATATAATGCCACTCAAAAAGCTGATTATACCAACAGTATACCTTTAAAATTCACTAAATCTTTATCAAGATTGATTATACATAAGTATGTTTCTTACCCACCACCCAAAAAAATTGTCAATTATGGAGTTTCATGGAAATTGGGAGACAATTTGAAAATTAAAAATCACATTTGATGCTTTTTTTCAATATTGCAATGAAGAAGACCTGAAGCAATATAAAAAGGAAAACTAATTGTTTTTAATTCAACCCATAGCACTGCTTCAGGACAAATTCCCAAAAGTTTTAGAGAAAAGAAATTTGACCTACTTTCTTCTTTTTTGTAAAATGAAATGTGAGAATACAATCTTTCACATTTTTATTAAACTAATTCATGATATTCTTTCTTCTAATTTGAAAATCATCACCTTATAGAATCATAGAGCTCAAGATGCTCATAATTTCAAGGGCATTTTCCTTTAGGACATAGCAAACCAACAATCTTGGTGTCACTGGAATAATGCTTTAATCATCAGCTGTGATAGAGTACTTGAGTGAGAAAGTTCCAAAAGCCTTTACAATAATCTCCCTTCCTCAACACACACACACACACACACACACACATACACACACACACACACACACACACAGGTTCCTTATCAAAAGATGTTTTTGGCTTTTTCTAGAACAGCAATAGATGGAGGCCATCGCTTCCTTAGTAGTCTTCCTCAACACTTCCCCACATCCCAACTAATTAATTTCTTTTGATACTTTTTGCACCAGCAAAGTGTTGCATCTGCATTGTCACCAATTATACTTGAGGTGACATTAAACATGAACTAATTCAGTATAGAATGCTACTCCCGTGTGTGATCACAATTTAAAGGAACATATGGTGTGTGACTCTCTACATGGTTGAAATGAGTGACTACTTTCCTGACAAAAACATATAATAATATGTAATACTGGTAAGCAGCTTCTAGTGGCCCCTTATGCTGCAAACCATTGCTAATATCCAAAAAAAAAAAAAAACAACAACAACAAAAAAGACTATATACACTATGGCAGTGACATTCTCACCAAAACACCTTTCATGAGGTTAATGAAGAATTTCTCTAATTAAACATATGTTGGCAGTCAAGTTTCTTTTAACCTATTAATCATTTCTGACATCTATTACTTTAATATTTCCATATAGAAGTATACAGAGATAGCATTTAATTTTGTCAGTTCAGGAGTAACAGTGGGGCCAAATTCATTTGGTTTCTCAGGTCTACGGTCTGATTTCAATTAGATTTTTGTTTATTATATCAAGCTGTCTGGTCTGTCACATCAACCCTGTTTTTAAAAGGCTTATGAATATGCTCTAAGTGAGAAAACAGACTGAGAAAAAATTAACAATGTGCCCATTAGGACAATTAAAAGTCAATTTTTATATATCTGAATGCATTATCAGAGACAAAAGCACCTTCATATCTGAAAGCTTTGTACAAATACAACATAGTAAAGTTCAGAATTTACTAAAGTATCAAATTCTGAATAACTCCGTTGCCCTCCTTTTATTTCTTTTTCTAAGCTAGATAGCAGGCACTCATCTAAAATCCAAGTTTTACCACATCCCAGCTCCATTTGCCTCTCGGCACTAAGAAGGCCAAGAAGAGAGGTTGAGACATTGCATCAAATCTCTGTTCTGTACTCTGACGTGTGGTCTGCACTGAATTTAGTCTCTGGAGAGGGGGTCTCTAATGAAAAAAATCAGGTTCACTTTTCTTACACTCAATAACTTGTCAAACTTTGACCTCACTGGATTCTCCTGTTAGAGACTCCTCACATATTTAATATGCCAACTACTATTTCAGTTACTTGTTGTATAGTTCTCATTGTATTGTAAGAATTTGAGGGCAGAGATTATATCATTTTCATATTTGTATCATCTCTACTTAGTAGTGCTTAATAACTACTCAAGGTGCTATTTAGTTTTAATTTTTGCTTATTATTTTCAGAATATTAGCAAAACACCCCAAGTCAACTATATTATAAGCGACACATAATTCAAGTTTAAATCATCATAACCCCAAGTGACATGACTACTTTTTTGTAATAGTAATAAAAATGGTTACTAGCACTCAGCTAAACATCAAAACATAATCCATTCCATCACAAGACTACAGTTCATTACACAACTATAAAAATCTCCTATATCCCCTCCCAACTGATGTCTGTGGAGTGTACAATGTGTACAGGGAAGGTATCTCTGGAATGAGGCCTGCCAGACCCTTTCCAGAGCTGCTTTCCATCTTTGGTGTCCACCTGATCCACTAGCACTCACCTGTGGCTCCAAGAAGCTGTAGTGTGTATAACAGCCACACCCTGGGAAACTGTTTCAGCAGATGACTAAACCAGGATTAGGGTAATTGCTGGATTTCAAACTCACCAGTGAGTTACAGGAGCAGCCCCCCCCCCCCCCAAGCACATGAAGACTTCTCCTTTTGGAAAGGGCCAAGAAGACAGCTGAAACAGGCACTATGGAGTACAGTGAACATTCCACTGTATCTCAAGCCATCACCTGCTGTCTTGACTATCCTGGCACTGGACTGTGATGACTATGGAAGAGAGAGTGGAAATTAATGAGTTCTTACTGACCCTGGCCTGATTATCAGAGCAAGCAGAAGAACTACTGCAAGAGAATTCAGCAGGTATCACCTCCAAAGAACACACTTGAGTGAAGCAAAGCTGGTAAATGAAGGCCAACTTTTTGGCCACAGAACTGGAGAACCTTTTTTTTTTTTTTGAGTGGCCACTATGACGGGGAATGCTGGGTAGCTGGTGTAGGTTCTGCCATCAAAACTAATCTACTTAATAAGCTTGTACTATTACCTAAGGAAACGAATGACAAGCTTATGACAGTGCATAATTGCTACTTGCAGGAAAACATCACACCACCATCATCAGTATCTATGCTCTCACCAAAATGAGCCCTGATAATGTCAAGGGAAAATGTTATGTAGACTTAGAGACACTTTATCATCAATGTTCCAAAAGAGGAAAAGTTAATAATTATAACTTTAATACCACAGTAGGCTCAGACTAGCAAACAGTAGAGAGTCCTTGGGAGGAATGGAGTTAGAAACAGCAATAGCAGCAATCACTTACTACTGATGATTTGTGCATCTTATAACCAACATTCCATTTATATAAACACAATAAAACTTTGTGGATGCACCCTCACAGCACACACTGGCATTTAATAGACTATGTGATTTTAAGAAGAGAGAGACAGAAGGTGGGAGTGACAAAGGCAATGTGTTGACATGGAGTGCTGGACTGATCATAGACTTATCCTCTCCAAGCTAAATATTCACATTAAACAAAAGCAGTGGCACCTAGACAAAATTACTACCAGAAAAAACATGAAGTCAATTGATTATGGCTCTGCTCTGAGCAGGAATAATTTGTTGTCAACTTAGAGGGAAAGTGAGCTGACAACAGAAGAGCAGAAAAAGAGTATCTCTCAAAGATTTGGTATACAACACTAGGTTTGCTTATTGGGCCACAATTCTCACAAACATCAAGACGATAAGAAATGATCAGCAGGACAATTTCAGAGAGTCCTGAAGAGACTTACATTAAGTGATGCTAAGTGAAATGAGCAGAACCAGGAAATCATTGTACATGGCAACAGCAAGATTATATGATGATTATTTCAGATGGACATGGCTTTTGTCAACAATGAGGTGATTCACACCAGTTCTAATGGTCTTGTGATGAAGAAAGCCATCTAAATCCAGAAAGAGGTCTGTGGAAAGTAAATATGGACCACAAAATAGTGTTTTCACTCTTTTTGTTGTTGTTTGCTTGCATTCTGTTTTCTTTCATTTTTTTTCTTTTTGATCTGATTTTTCTTGGGCAGGATGATATTTGTGGAAATATGTAGAGAGGAACTTCATATATTTATCACATAATGTATCGCTTGCCGACTGGAGGAGTGGGTGGGAGGAAAGGAGGGGAAAAAATTAGAACATGAGATTTTGTATGGGGTGAGTATCAAAAATTATCCATGTATATATTTTGAAACTAAAAAGCTTCAATTAAAAAAAAAAAAACAAAATTGGCCAATTAGGAAAGGAGGTACAAAACTTCACTGAGGAAAATAATTCCTTAAAAATTAGAATTAAGCAAATGTGTAGAGGGCAGGAACTCTGAAAAGGTGTACTTAAATCTAGGACAGCAGGGTATTTATAGTTAGTTAAGTACCTACTCAATGTGAAATTATGGTTCTCTAAGCACATACCTAATGCAATGTAATGATGTAATCAATCTAATTAGCATAGACTGAGGGTAATATGTTGATGTAATGTTCTACAGTTGAGCATGTTCAGTGTGGTGTGAATGCTCAGTGTGAGGTAGTACAATAATCCTGAAGTATTTAAAGGGAGTCTCAGACTCAGAACACTCTCAGCCATACCTCTCAGCCACAGACACAAGAGAAGACTCCAGATTCCAGACTGCATCTTTGACCAGCCACAGGGCCCTCCTGGCTCCACAAAGATCAAGGACTCGGGCTGATCTTGAGGTCCTCCAAAGAACTAGTCCAAACTTTACACAAATGGAAGCTAATGGACTTTGTGAGTAATCAAAATACAATAAAGCAAAAAAAAATAAAAAAAAAAAAAAAAAAAAAAAAACGAAAAAAAGTGTGAAATATTTCATTGGAAAAACAACTGATCTGGAAAAGAGATCCAGAAAAGATAATTTTAAAAGTACTGGTCTAACTAAAAGTCATGATCAGAAAAGAGCCTGGACATCATCTTTCAAGAAATTAACAAGGATAATTGACCAAAAAACGAGAACCAAAGGGTAAAATGCCAAATGAAAAAATATACCAGTCATCTCCAGAAAGAGACCCCAAAATGAAAAACTCACAGGAGTATTATAGCCAAATTCCAAAACTCCCAGGTAAAATAGAAAATATGCAGGCACCCAGAAGAACAATTCAAGTATAGTGGAGCCATAGACAGGAAAACACAAGATTTAGCAACTCCTACATTAATGGATTGGAGGGTTTGGAATATGATATTCCAGACAGCAAGTGGAACTAAGATTACAACCAAGAATCACCTACCCAGAAAAACTGAGCCTAGTCCTTCAGAAGAAAAGGTGATTATGCAACAAAATAGGGGATTTTCAAGCATTCATGGGCAACATATCAGAGATGAATGAAAATTTGATTTTCAGATACAGGACTCTAGAGAATCATAAGGAAGTAATCAGGAAAGTGATATTAAAAAGGAATAATGTTTATCTGTTTACATTCCCAAATGGGAGGAAGATATTTATAACCAATTGGAACTTTCTCATTATTATGGGAGTTAGAAGAAGTGTATAGACAGGGGACACAGGTATGAGTTGAATATGATGGGATAATATCTTTTTAAAATGATGAAATTAAGGGATAAGAGAGGAATATACTAGGAGAAAGGGAAAGGGAAAAGTGAAATGGTGCAAATTATTTGTCATAAAAAAGAGGCAAGAAAAAGCATTTTGCAGTAGAGGGGGAAAGGGGATTAATAAATGAATGACTAAAACTTGTTCTCATTAGAAGTGACTCAAAGAAGAAATAACATACATAATCAATAATGGTATAGTATGGTAATGGTAATATACCTTGCAGGAAAATAATAGTGGAATGTGATATGGGAAGGGAGTAGAGTTGTTTTTTTTTTAATAAGGCATATTGAGAAAGGGAGTGGTCAGTACTAAAAAACACTTATGAAGAAGGAAAATATAAGAGGAGAGAAAGAGTAAATGGAAGGAAATACAGATAGCAAAAGTAACTCTAAAAAGAATTTTGAAGCAAGTTTCTCTGATAAGGCCTCATTTTCAAACATAGAGGAATTGAGTCAAATTTATAAAAATTAAGAGCTATGCCCGAATTGATAAATAATCAAAAGATACGATCTGTGCCAAAAGGGCTATAAATTCACACATTTCCTTTGACCTAACAGTACCAGCACTAGACATGAATACCAAAACAAGATTAAAAAAAGAAAGAAAATGTTCTATATGTACAAAATATTCATATCAGCTCTCTTCTCAAGGCAAAAATTAGACATTGAGAGGATATATATCAATTGAGGAATGATTCAAAAATGCACTTGTGATGAAATATTAATGTTTTGTGGGAAATGATGAGCAAGATGCTATCAGGAAAAAAAAAACCTGGAAAGTCTTCCATGAACTCAAAGTACAATGTACTCTCTACAAAGTAATGCCAATGTTGTGAGATGAGCAGCTGTAAATGACTTTACTATTCTCAGTAGTACAATCATCCATGACTAGTCTAAAAATCCTATCTATACCCAGAGAAGAAACTGATTGTGTCTGAATACAGACTGAAGCATTGTCTCTCTTTTTTTAATTTAACTTTTCTTAAGGCTTTTTATTTTCATTAGAGTGAGAGATCTATGTTTTCTGGCACAACTTGACTTTTATAAAACTATTTTGCAAAACTTCACATATGGTTTCTTAATTGTGGGTGGGGATAAAGAAGAGAAACTAGAACCCAAAAAATTTTAAAAATATATAATTTGTTTTTGTTTTGAATGTAACTGGAGGGAAATATTGAATAAATATTTTTTAAAAGATGAAGTAGTAAATAGATTGTCTTGTGACAACCATAGGGGTTATCTCTTTTTAGTAATTGTTGATAAGATTCTTCCCAGAATCCTCTTTAATAGACTGATCATTCATCTGGAAGATGGTCATCTACCTTAGAGCCAGTGTGGCTTCAGAAAGGGCTGAGGAATGGCCAATATGGTATTTGCTGCCTGTATATAGCATTTGTATATCTGACCTCTGATACTGTCATGAGAGTTTATGAAAAATTATGTCAAAATTTGTCTGGAGAACTGCATCTGTACTGTATATCAATTTCACTATGACAAACTCCCTTGGATTCTGGATAATGGACAATGCTCTCACACTTTTCCAGACAACACTGGAGTAAAACAAGGCTATGTGCTTGCTCCCCTGCTTTTTAGTATGTTTTCAGTCATGTTGTTAAACACCTTCAATGAGAACAAACATAATTGCCAAGTTAGCTACTACACTAAATTCTTCAACTTAAAAAGGCTACACACCAAGACTGAAGTGGAGAGTTTGTTGGTACATGATTTTTTGTCTGCAAATGACTGTGCAATAAATGCAGCTTCTGAAGTTGAGATGCAATAAAGCATGGGTAAATTCTCTGCTGCTTGTGCTACTTTTGACCTAATAATTAAAACCAAGAAAACACAGGTGCTCCATCAGCCTGCATCACACCATTCAAATGCATCATTTTTGGAAAAAAGAAAAATTTTAAGTACTGTGGATAAGTTCACTTAGCTTGGGAGTACACTTTCCAGGGAAATACACTGACTATGAAGTTGACACACACACTGCCAGAGCTAACTAAATGTTTGGGAAAAGTGTAGGAGAGAAGAGGTAGTAGAGTGACTACCAAAGTGAAGGTCTACAGACCGTTTTCTGATCTCATTTCCATTTTAAAAATGAGCAGTATATCAAGCCAGGAAACTGAGTCACTTTCATTTAAATTATCTTAGGAAGATTTTGAGGATCAATTGGCAGGATAAGATATCAGATGTGCTTTCTTGATGTAAACTGTTGAGCATTCAAATTTTATTTATTACAGAGAGTGCAATTCTGATGGGTTGGACATGTTGTTCAAATGCTATACGTATACTTGGCAAAAAAGAGTATTTTATAGAGAACTCACAGAAAGCAAGCACTCACAAGGTGGTCAGGAAAAGCAATATAAGGAAACTCTCAAGATCTCTGTCAAGATCATTAGAACTGATTACAAGACATGAGAGAAACTGACACATGACTGCCCAGTATGGTGTGCCCTCATCAGAGAAAGTGCTGTGCTCTATGAGCAAAGCAGAATTGAAGTAGCTCAAAAGAAACGTGAGATATCCAAATTTAGAGAATCTACTCCAAATATTCACATGAACTATTTGTGGCTGATGTGTGGTAGACCATTCTGAGCTCATATTGGTCCCATCAGCCAGTTGGATCCACTGTAATGTGACTCTAACACAGTGATCTCATTCTGTTTTTCTTTGGAAATGCAGAACAGCAATCAACTATGCATATTACAATTCTGGAAATTTGTGTGGTATCTCACCTTAAAGAAAGAGTATTAATAGGATATATATTTGTATGTATGCCTAGTGTAGCTTAAGTACAGTACTGGTAAAAGAGTTAGGAATAGATTAGACTGCTGTTGTCAAACTCCAATAGAAATGGGGTCACTAATCTATAATAAGGGTTCCTGAAAATGCACACTGACTAGAGATGTGCATACCAATATTATCTATATTCTATTTTTAAAATTTGTTTAAATATTTCTTAGCTATATTTTAATTGGTTCAAGGCTCATTAGGGAATGCTGTAGACTTCAATGTGGTCCATGTTTGATACTTCTGTATAAGATGACCAAGTTCCTTCCATCTTTAAGGTTCTATTAAAAACAAACTCATTATTCAAATTCAATTCAATTTTGATTTAGACTTCTACTAATTTCAGCTGACTTTTGTTGGATTTTTTATGAAAGCTTTTTAGTTTTAAAACATATGCATGATAATTTTTCTACACTGACCGTTGCAAAACCCTGCGTTCCAAATTTGCCCCTTCTTCCTCCCAACCCCTCCTCCAAACGGCAAATAATCGAATATATGGTATACATGTTAAATATATGTTGAACCCAATATATGTAAATATATTTATAAAATTATCACGCTGCACAAGAAAAATCTGATCAAAAAGGAAAAAAGTAAGAAAACAAAATGCAAGTGAACAACAACAAAATGAATGAAAATGTTATATTTTGTGATCTACACTTAGTTCCCACAGTCTGCTCTCTAAGTGTAGATGGCTCTCTTCATCAAAAGATCACTGGAACTGGCCTCAATCATCTCATTGTTTGTTGGAAAGAGTCACATCCATCAGAATTGATCATCATATAATATTGTTTGTTCTATGTATAATGATTTTCTGGTTCTGCTCATTTCACTTAGCATCAGTTCATGTAAGTCTCTCCAGTCCTCTCTGAAATCATCCTGCTCATCATTTCTTATAGAACAATAATAATCCATAACATTCATATATCATAACTTATTTAGCCATTCTCCAACTGATGAGCATGCACTCAGTTTACACTTTCTTAGCACTATAAAAAGGGCTGTCACAAGCATTTTTTGCACATATGGATCCCTTTACCTCCTTTGAGATCTCTTTGGGATATATGCCCAATAGAAACACTGCTGCATCAAAGGGTATGCACTGTTTGATAATTTTTGAGCATACTTCCAAATTGCTCTCCAGAATGGCTAGATCCATTCACAATTCCACCCACAATGTATTAGTGTCCTAGTTTTTCCACATCCCCTCCAATACTCATTGTTAGCTTTTTTTCTGTCATCTTAGCCAATCTAAGAGGTATGTAGTGGTACCTCCAAGTTGTCTTATTTTTCATTTCTCTGATTAACAGTGATTTAGAGCACCTTTTCATATGACTCTGAAAATTGTCTGTTCATATCCTTTGACCCATTTGTCAATTGGAGAATGGCTTGAATTCTTATAAATTTGAGTCAATTCTCTATGTATTTTAGAAATGAGCCCTTTATCAGAATCTTTAAATGTAAAAATGTTTTCCAGTTTATTGCTTTCCTTCTAATCTTGTCTGCATTACTTTTGTTTGTACAAAACCTCTTTAACTTAATATAATCAAAATTATCTATTTTGTTTTCAATAATGAGTTCCACTTCTTCTTTGGTCATAAATTCTTTCCTTCTTCACAGATCTGAGATATAAATGATTCTATGTTCTTCTAATTTGCTTATAATATTAATCTTTATGTCTAAATCATGAACCCATTTTAACCTTACCATGGTATTTGGTATTAGGTGTGGATCAATGCCTAGTTTCTGCAATACTAGTTTTTAATTCTCCCAGCAGTTTATGTCTCCTTGGATATGCAGCTCTGAGCCAAACCAACTATCTTTTGCCTACTTTGAGTGCAAATCTCTTGTATCTTCTCTACATCTACTTCCATCTAGGCATCAGACAGCAAGCTGAAACTAGAAGCTCTTTCTTTCTCTTTTGATTTTCAGTCTAGGCATCAGATGACATCAGATGGCAAATACAAATTATTATTCTTTCTTTCCTTCCCTCTTTCCTTCTCTCTCTGTCTCTCTGTGTCTCTATCTCTCTCTCTCTTTCTTTCTTTTGCTGAGGCAATTAGGGTTAAGTGACTTGGCCAGGGTCATGGCTAGGAAGTGTTAAGTGTATGAGACCATATTTGGACTCAGGTCTTCCTAATTTCAGGGCTGGTGTTCCATCCACTGCCCCATTTAGCTGCCCCCAAGGCCATTGCTTTCTTAATTGATGATCTACATTTAAAAGTTCAAATGGTATCCTAAATATCTTAATAGTTTTGAGGGAGAAGTCAAGTGCCTAAAGACTTGCTCAAAAAGGATAAAAATATAGCTTTTTGAAGTGACAATGGGATAATACAGAAGAAACTGACATGAGTTCTGGCATGGGGTGGGTGCCATTCATAGAGTCTAGGAGTACTCAGTGACACATGTAGCTAGGTCACATGTAACTAAGGAAAATATTGCATAGAGTGAATAGGGTGTATATTCACAGACATGTAACTCTACCTACATGTGCTATACACCAATCTATTTTATGAAATTCTAACATTTGATGAGAAAATGCACTTTGTTAAACTATGCTTTGAGTAAAGTGATTAAGAACAGCACATATGTTCTTTCACATATTATTTAAGGACTAAAAACACTTTATATGGAGGAAGAGCACAGCAGGTATAAACAGCCAAGCATTTCCTCCTCCAAACTCCTTTTCAACTTATACAGAAAAGCATTTGTTGTTTCTGTATCTGCAGGGTTTAGCATACTGCCTTGCACATACAAGGTGCTTAATGAATTGTTAATGAGACTGTTGCAGGACTTCAAAACTTGCAGGAATCATTGGATTCCCTGACACATGAAGTTACAGACAATAGATTGGTTTTGGACTACCTCTTGGCTGCTGAAGGAGGGGTATATGTGATTGTTTTTTATATACCCTCTTCTAGGACTTAGGGAAATCTTTTTTTTCATATAGCTTTTTATTGACAAAACACATGTATGGCTAACTTTTCAACATTGAACCTTGCAAAAACTTTTCTTTCAACTTTTTACCTCTTTGCCTCCACCCGCTTCCCTATATGGCAAGTAGTCCCATACATGTTAAATATGTTAAATATAATATATTTATACCTATTTATGCAGTTATCTTGTTGCACAAGAAAGATCAGATTTAGAAGAAAGGTAAAAAGAATCTGGGAAGAAAAAACAAAAATGCAAGCAAACAATAACAGAACGAGTGGAAATGTTATGTTGTGGACTTAGGGAAATCTTTTATAATTTCAAGCTGATTCATATTGTTTGTTACATCACTACTTGCATGTATAATTCCTCATGTTGATTCATATTGTTTGTTACATCACTACTAGCCTGTTACATTACTATTTGCTTGTGTAATACCTCCAGTAAAACAAAAGAAAGCGGCATATGTAGAGCTGTTCTTGGCTTTGGTTCAGCTTCACTGTTACTCTTGATCCCTGAACTGGATCCCCATCTATGAGGGTAAATTTCAGAGTGCTCAGTCTTGTTTCTGTGACACTAGACATAGACACCAGAGCAGACGGCTCTTTCTTGGAAACTGCTCATCTGAGTCTTCTCCAATTTATAGCCCCCATATTGAAAACAGTCATAGCAGGAGAAAGGAAGATGGGGCAAGTTTCAGGCTATGGCATTCCATGCCTCAGGTACTATAGTTAAGCCCAGTTGTTGGGAAGATTTGTAAGGTAAAGCATGTTTCTTCAAAGTTTAAAAAACAACAACAACAAAAAAAACTAGTTCTGAGGAAAACAGTCAACTTCCAAAGGTGAAGCCCAGAATAGCCTGGAGGTTAAGGTAGTAGAAGGATAGACATTCTTCTCAATGGTGTTATATCAGTTTTACCTATCAATCAAAATGCTTACAGGCCACAGCCAGAGGTATAACATGGGGATGTCGACAGATCATCTTTTATCAAAATGAATTAAGAAAAAGCCCCCTTTTGGAATTTTCTTGCTACTTGTCACAGAAAAGAATCTAAAAATGAGTGGTAATTTATTATTCCATATATGTTGCATCTATCTTAATCTACCTGCACAGAACTAACACACTAAGCAAGATGTACATTTTCACATTAGCAAGAGAAAGCATTTGACTAAAAACTCTTGGCAGCTAAAACTACTATTTTGGCTTTTTGCACAAGTCATAGCAGATGGAGAATTGGGTTAGATTTTTTCCCCCTAATTCTCCATTGCTGCTTTCTATGAGACCAGTCAACAGAACTTACAGAGTCAGTCAACAAGATTTAATGGGCATGTATTGTGAGGAGAGCCCCATGCTGTGTACTGTAAAATAGGACAAATAGAAAAACAAAGGACAGTTCATAAGATCATAGTTTTAGTCTTACAAATGAGGAAACTAAGGGCCAGGGACAGGAAAGGAACTTATTAAAATCATGGAGTAGTAAGTAATGGAAGCAAAATTTCAATCTGTATCCTCTGATTTCAAATACATTGAAAGATACATATAAAAATATAAAAGAACAGAAATAACAGAAAAATAAAAGTATACATACAAGTTATTTCAGTTACAGAGATATATGGACACTCCAAATTTTTAAAAAATTGAACAGAGGTTAATGTCCACAGAAGGATAATTAGGAAATTTATGAATTCAAATCCTCATTTATTTGAATTCTTATTTGTATTGTTATTCTTAAGCAATGCCACTCTGTTAGCTTACAGAAGACCCGATTATAGATATCAATTTGTGAAAATATTGACTGAGCCTCTGCCGGGAAATAGAAACTGTGAAATTCTAATATGCTTGTGAACTCAAACAGATTATCGTTAGCTAAGAGCCAGTAATGACTATAATGAAGGAGGAAATTCAAACAAAGGATTCTAGTTGATAATAGGAAAGGAAACAGGGCCCCAAATTAATGAATCTGGCCACTGATCTTCCTAATTTCAATATGAGCCTACTAACAGTACATAAATGCTTCAGGGTTCATTGAGGAATTAGATAAGTGGATTTAAGGAAGACTTCAAGGAGGAGGTGAGTCTTGATCAGTGTTTTAGACAAGAGAAAGTTCATAGTAATCTGGGGAGGAGGTAAGAGGGCATTCTAGCAGATAGGTAGTGGGTTGACATTTACTCAAGTGATAGGGCAGGAAATTAGCTTGAAGTAGAGAGACAGAGCGAGATACAACAAAGAGCATTACCAGGTCCATACAAAGATTGTGTGCGCAAATGACTCTTTCAACACTATTACATTCTCTGGCAGGATGGTTGCTATTGTTGATTTGTTTTTGGTCGTTTCTATATTGGCAATTTTGTTAGCTTTACCATCATGGCTGACATACATTTGATGGTACCAGATGCTTGATGTGGTTGTCACTGATGCCCAGGGTTTTTGTTTGTTTGTTTTGTTTTGTTTTTTTGTTAATAGCATGTCATGGCAATGTAGAAATGATCCTATTCAGTGCTGTATTCTAACGGCTCTCCAAGGTGCAGCTAACCATTTTGTGGGACTTAAAGGAAAAAATCCTTAAGAAGAAAAAGGTTTTCAGTGATCTGAAATGGAATGGTTAAAATGATTCTTTAATTTGAAGGCTTTGCTGCGGGGGGTAGGGGGATTGGAAAGGGAGCATCTGGACTGGAACATGAAATTCAAATTGCTCTGAGCTTATAGGTTCTTGATTTGCAGGAATATAATTTGGAAAACAGAAAAGAAACCTTTGGAAAAGGGCTAATATGATGTGAATGCTGTATTGTATGTGATTGGGCTCTTATGCTATTCAGAAAACTTCTACCTAGGCGAACCTTTTGGGTTATGAAAGCCGACACAAAGAATGGAATTGACTACATGATTATAAATGATACAGCATTCTTATATATGAGTTTGAAATGAATAGTAACTGATTATACCTATGGATTTCTTCTCTAAGATTGGTCAGATTCTTTTGTAATATTTGAATGAACTTATATTCTACTATATAAGATTGAAGATAATACTTGTATGCTAAAAAAGTCACCAGCTGGTGATAGAATAAAAAGTTAAAATGCTAGTCTTTAAATTCTCTCCCAAATTCATTTTTTTCATTATTTATAAGATAATTAAAAGATATTAACTTATTATTGACAAACCGGTTAGAAATCCTACCTGAGATGACAGTATTTGAAAACGCCACAAATAGCATAAAAATCCTAAATACTGTGGAATCCTAAAAATCCTCCAAATCCCAAGCTACTCAAAGTTGGTGAGAAAGTGGGTCAGAGGGCAGCCGTTGCCTAGGACAGAAAATAAAGTGCTCAAGCAATTCAAAGTAGATCAATCATGGAAAAAATCATTAAGAAATATCATTATGATTATCTCAATATAACTTAATGGTTCTATTTTCCCTCTGGTCTCTAGTACTATAATAAAAAGCTTCAAAAGGCAAGGTTCTGTTTATATGATGCCAAAATGCCCAATCAATCCAATTATACAATCAGGGAAACTGTTTATTGGATTGAACTGACAAGCTATTTATCTGGTAGACCACATATAAACACAACCTAAGCTTTATCTGAGGGAAACCAGTGAATATATTTGGCAGTGAGATGGATAAGAAAAACTAAAAGTTGAAGAAGCTCTTGGAAAATAAAAAAATTACCTTCTTCCTACCTCATTCCCCAATTCTTTGACATTTGAGGCAATAAACTGAAGAAAATGAATGTTTTTGTCTACATTTCAATTAACTGTAAATTTGTTGACATCTTATATAAAACTTCTCTTCCCTAATATCTCCTTCTCCCAGATTTGGTAACATTGGGATACCTTGCTTTTTTCCTATTTCTCTGATAGTTGCTTTTCTGTTTTTTTGATTGCTATTCCTGTTCTTATCCTTACTGAAATTTCATAAGGACCAATATTACCTCTCTTTTTCTCTGGACATTATTATGCAGTTGCCCTTGTTGTAATTACTATATCAAAACATATGGTTTCCAAATCTACATATCTAACCCATTTTACTGCTTTAAAAAAATCTGTCAATATCTTTTACATATATATCACCTTCATTTATGACCAAATCTCTGCCTAGCAAGTTGTTCCATGTAATACAATATTTTAAAAAGGCATGGGTAAGGGGAGTGCACAAGAAAAGTAGCAGTTCAACATTTTTTTTTTTAATTCATGAACTAAGATTGAGAAAACGTGCCATGTTTTACACTCAAAGTCCCAGAATTAAGCAAAGAAGAAATTACGTTATATTTCCTCATCTACGTTCCAGAGCTAAGCTTGGTCTTTAAAACAAAACAGTTCTTTCCACTGATTTCCCAGTCCTGCTTACTCCAGTCTGTATCATGCTTTTATGCATCATTCTTTTCATGTTACTAAAAATTCTTCATTTTTATAATATTTGAGAGTGTAATAATATTCTGTGATAGAGCCAGGATATCAGAGTAGAGGAAGTATGACAACAGAGCTCTCCTGATATTTTTCTTCAAATAACTTTAACTTCTGAAACAAAATTCTGGAGAGGTAGAGCAAACAAATGGTCAAGGTAAGACATTCTTCCAGCCCAAGAAAATGGAGGAGGTCAGAAGGAGAGGTCTATGACACTAGGATGGGGGTTGGCCTAGAACACATGTAAAAGCAACACCAGTGGTGAGAATTGGTAGTGTTCCCCAGAAATAACAGCTGCAATCTGAGATGGTAAGGAGACTTGGCAGCTGGTCAGAAAGAGAACACAGGGAGCTACCTATGACAGCACTAGACAGCAGCCAGAACATTATTTCGCAGTTCCATTGCCTGCACTTGCTCCGGGTCACAGTTCAAAGGCAGAAAGGAATACTTTTTGCCATCAGACAGTAGGGGTTTCTGATGAGAAGTATCATCAGAAATTTCTGGAGGCGCTAAATTTATTTTCAATCTCAAATAAGAGTGATAAAGGGAAAAATTGGTAAAGAAACGAGAGATCAGGATAGAATTTGGAGTCAAAACTTAATAAGAAATGTAAAAAAATGTTTTTACATATAATTGGGAAAAAATAAAATATTTAAAAAAAAAAAGAATCACGGCCAATTCCCTTTTATGATATAGACACAGATACCTAAACTAAGGAGAGGGAAAAACAGAAAAAAGAAAAGTATAGATAAGTTTCTTGAATGAATATCAATGCAAACATTGTAAATGAAATACTATCAAGGATGATATATCACAAAAATCATGTTATGTCCAGATGGGATTCACACTAGAAATGCAGGGTTGCTTCAATATTTGGAAAACCGTTAGTATAACTGAGCAAATCAATTACGAAATCAACAAAAATCAGAAATTAACTCCAGATATAAATAAAAAGCTTCTGAGAAAATACATCACTCATTCCTGTTAAAAATACTAGGAAGCACAGAAATCAATTTATCCTTTTTTATAATTATGAGTATTATCTATCTAATATCATAAGCAAGCATTATCTGTAATGGGCACAAACTAGAAACCTTCCCAATAAGATGTGAGGTGAAACAAGGATGCCCACTAAAACCTTTATTACTCAATACTGTACTAGAAATGCTAGATACAACAATAAAAGAAGAAAAAAAAAATGGAAGGAATACAAATAGACAATGAGGAAACAAAATTATTCTTTTGCAGATATGATGGTATACTAAGAGAATCTCAAGAGTATCAACCAAAATGCTAGTCAAAACAATTAAATCCTTTAGCAAAGTTGCAGGATATAAAATAAACCCCCATAAATTATGAGGATTTCTATATATTACTCACAAAATATAGTCAGAAGAGATAGAAAGAGAAATTCTATTTTAAAAAAAACTGCAGACAACAGAAAATAGTTGGGAATCTATCTGCCAGGACAAAGCTAGACATTATATGAGCAAAATTACAAAACACTTTTCATACAAATAAGGGGACTTCTAAATGATTATACAACTATTAATTGCTCATGTAATTAATTGTTCATGTTCAGACCAAGCATATGTAACAAAAAATGATTCTCCCTAAATTTATTTATTCAGTGCCCTTATTTTCTAAATATTATCCAAAATATTATTTTTTTTAATTACTCATTCTCTTCTGCATTTTCATCCTGAACATTCCTGTGGCCATATTAGCTCTTCAAGCCTGTTTGGGTTTTTTTGCTTGTTTTAAACGCCGTCTTGCAGCCTCCTTTCTGACATTAGATTTGAGATTTTCCACACTTCTGCAGGGAAGGCCTGGGCCTTCTTATTATCTGTTATTGCTTCCTTGGAGTCCTAAGTGTTGTGATCTTGCAGGATCTCAGAAAGAGGCTGGGAACTTGCAAACATTCAGTGCTTTCAAAGTGGTCTGATGCATTCTGAAGGTCTGCTTAAAGTTCTCTGGTCTAACTCTGCAAGTTGTTGAAGTGGGTTTAGGTCTGTATAATAATAGACTTCTGCTGGATGCAGTTACTCTCAAGTCAATTGTAAAGTTATGCTGGATCACACTGACAGAAAGGTATGATCTCTATTTATCTGGAATTCTTACCCTGGTTATTCCTCTGAAGGCTGAACTAGAGGCTAGAAGTGAAATTTCATGCTGATCTTGGGGTCTGAGCCACACACAGTTGTTTGCTTCTTAGCTTCTACCTTTCTTGGTACACCAGTTAGGGCCCCTCTATTCAAGAATCCATTCTCAGGAACAGGACCCTGTTTCAGTCTGCTCTTGATCTTTGGCTTAGAACTGAATATTCAGGAATCCACTCCCAGGAACAGGACCCTGTTTCAGTCTGCTCTTGATCTTTGGTCTAGAACTGAATAGTGGATGAGAAAATAGTTAACACCGGTATTCATTATGGTATCTGAATATGTATCTCATGGTACCCTCACATATGAATTAGGGTGCCTCTTGTTGGAGTTCGGTCTCTTCCTGTGCACTAGAGCACTCTGTGAAAGCGTACTCCTGGTCCCCCGGTCCTCACTGACTTCAAACATCACTACAGGCCATCCTGTATGGATCTGGACTGGAAAAATGACTCATGGTGTTTTTTTCTAGAGTTCCCCATTAGGATTTCACCCAGTAAATTTCTATATGTTTGGAAGGTTGGCACTATACCATTCCCTCTTGTAGTTAGTATAAAATTTAGATTTTTTAAAAATAGATAATATCATAAAATATAATAAAAGTTACCACTCTCCCTATTAACAAATTTAATTTCAAACACTGGCAAAAGTAGATGTAATCATTTTCATAATAATTTCATTAAAAATGGAACAGTCAGAAGAAAAAAAGAGAGTTTTTTTTTTGGCACAGAGGGCATATTCAGTAGTATTTAATAAGATGTATACTTTGTTCAAAAAATAAAGCAAAGACAAGAAAAGAAAATGTGACTATATTTAATGAATAAAATGTACAGTTAAACACTTATGGATGAATTTTGTCAGGAAAATCTATAAGTGAATTTTACTGATCTTAATATTCATTGTGTGTAATTGGGTGTAATTCTCCCATTGTTCTCCCAGTTACCTCAAATGATACCATTAGATCCTGATTAGTGAGAATAATGAATCCTTGATGTATTCCCATTTTTTGAATTCACACTGCATATTTATATTGGATTGGAACCAATGATCATATTTTACATAATTGTAATTTTGAATAGTGCTAATTTGAGTACACACAACCACTTTAAAAGATGCATTATTCTCACTAATTGGGATTTAGATATATTATGAAAACAACAACAATAATAACAAACCTCTTTCTGGGGAGGAAACCTTTTTTAAATGTTAATTTTATTGACTTCTAAATTTTCTTCCCCCATGATTTGAGAAAGCAAGCAATATCATAGCTATTATATATATGAAATCATGTCAAACATATTTCCATGTTAACCATGTTTCAAAAAAGCAAGAAAAATAAAGAAAATGAAAAAAAATGTGCTTCAGTGCACTAACTCAAACTTCATCAGTTTTCTTGCTAGAAGTGATAACATTTTCAATACGAGTTCCTTGGAATCTCAAGGATCACTGTGTGGATAAGAGTAGCTAAGGTTTTCAGTTAATCATGTTCTCATTTTGCTCACTTCATTGTGCATCAGTTCACGTACATCTTACTAGTTTTTTTTTTTCTGAAATTACCCCCGCCATCATTTCTTAGAGCACTATACTTCATCACAATCATACACCACAACTTTTTCAGCCATTCCTGAACTTATGGGCATCCTTTAGGGAAAGATTGTAAGAGTCATAAAGTTCATCATGTTTAACATCTTACAGCTATTCTGAATACATACAATTCTCTTGCTTGATATTTTTCTTCTGTCCCATTTTTCCAACTCTCTATATTTGTATATGTAAATAAGTACCATTTCTGTTTTGGCTACAAACTCCGAGGGTCTTCCCCTTCCAAATTTATTTATTTAAAATTTTTTTGACTAGGTAAAAAAGGCTATTCTTTGTCTCAATTACTACCTAGGCTTCATCAATGCATGGTCAAACTGAGACCTGCTACAGACCTTAGCTTAAAAAGGCCAAGGTCTCCCAGTGCATCCAGGGCCATCTCCAGATGGATCTGGAGGGAAAAGTGAGGCAGGTGACCTTGCCCAGCCTCCCTCACTTAAATCCAATTCACTTGCATGTCAAGAAATCACCATCCTAATGCCATGGTCTTCTTTGAGAATGAAGGACAAACAACAATAGCTATAATATATCCTAGTATAAAATGACAATATTACAGAAATTAATTTATATTTTAATGCCATATCAATAAAATTAAAAAATAATTATTTTGTGAGCTAGAGCAAAAAGAACCATATGCACAAAAAATATTTATAGCCGGTTTTTTGTGGTGACAAAGAAATGAAAAGTGAAAAGTTGAGTGTCAGTTATATGAACAACTTACAGTTAATGTGATATAAAACTATTTGTGTTGTAAAATTTAGAAGAGGGTAGTTTCAGAAAAAACCTGGGCAGACTTGTACAAAACGATGCAAAATAAAGGAAGCAGAGCCAGGAGAAAACATTTATACATTAAAAGCAATATTTATAAAGATAATCAACTTTGAAAGACTTAGTAACTCTGATCAACACTTCTGCTGTTGAGTTATTTCAGTCATGACCAACTCTTAGTGACCCTATTTGAGATTTTCTTGGCAAAGATACCAGAGTGGTTTACAATTCCCTTTTCCAGGTCATTTTACAGAGAAGGAAAGTTGGGATAATGGGATTTGGTGACCTTCTCAGGGTCACAGAACTAATATGCTAGTAAGCTCTGTGACCCTAAGAAGGTCACCAAACCCCATTTGTTTCTTAGGCCAGATTTGAACTCAGAAAGACATGTCTTCTTGACTTCAGTGTTGGCATGGTTTCAACACAATGACCAATCAGAATACCAAGTACTACCTCCAAATATGGAGCAAACTGAGGTCTATCTTCATTTCTTTCTTTCACTTTTATTTTTAGAACAAAGTTAATACAAAAGAACTAAATCCTTCCTTCATTCACTCATAGTTAAATGTGAGCAGGCAGCAACATAAAATGAAAGAAATAAACTGAAGAATAGAGCTAAGGAATGTTTTCAAGTTTATATTATATGTAGAAAACTGAGGTAATTACCCAACAGGAGAAAGAAATAATAGACAAACAGCCAGAGTGTTCCCTATCTGTCCTTGAGATATAAGGAGAAAGCAAGGGAAGTTTCATGGAGGACAATGGATGGGTCCCCTGTTGCAGACTTGTAAATGGACCTAGACAAGAGTCATGTAGGATGGATAGGAATTCAGAGGTAGCAATCTGTATCAATGGAGGGAGCTCCCAAACTGGTAAGATCACATATCTACTTGAGTATTTAAAAGTATCTTCCAATAATACTACTGTGTAAAGAGGAATGATATTATTCTTAGTCAAAAGATAATAAAACAGGTTCAAAAAGGGAAAAAGTGATTTGCTCTATATCACACAGCTAGCTAGTAGCTGAGTTGTGCCCATGAAAACTAGTTCTCCTCAGTCACAGTTCAGCATTCTTTCTATGACTTCCCAGATCTCTTTTCCTCATTAAAGTCGGTAAGGACCCATCTCTTTATTGTACTTACAAAGAACTTTATTCGCAATACCCACATTGCACTTAGCATCTATTGCCTTTTGTGGTACATATTGTGCATGTATCCTCATTCAAGCTCTCATGAGATGATAAGCTCCTTGAGGGAAGAACTCATATCTTACTAAATTTCTTATTCCAAGTGCTCTGCATAGCTGATTCTCATCAATTATCTACAGAACAAATGAATAAATGAATGAAGTTGGCAACCACAACTTTCATAATATAGGCTCCAGAATTCATGAGAAAACTTCGATGGACTTGGTAGCTTATGATGTTCATCAAGTCTCATACTATAATTCAAACAGAATCAAGGGAAGTGAAAGCTATTTTTTCTAAGAATGTGAAATCATTCTTACTCCTCCAACACATTCTGCTCTTGATATAATAACATTTATAGCAGTCTGAAGCATAAATAGAGTAGCACTTTACTGAACTGAAATAGTTTCACCACCAAAAAGAAGTTTGGGCTGCAAAGAAACACAAGAGTTTAGCAAAGTCATGTGAAATAATATTATATCAAAAAATTCACTTGCTCATAAACCAAAATCCAGAATATGAGAACAAGCAGCAAGCTAAAGACAATACACTATTGTTTATAGCAGACTCTAAACCAAAATGATGTTCACTATTTCTCATGTCTTTTTATTATGGAAAAGACTGAAATGGAAGAGGGAAAGGGACTGTGTGTTGGGCTTTTACTTCTGTTAAAGATATAGTATCCTAATGATGCTCTCAAGTGTGTATATGAAGTCTGTCTATATAAGAAGAAAGGAGAGAAAAATCAACTCCATTTTGAAATCCTTAACTTCAGAATATTATCATAGATTGGGGGATCAGAACCCTAAGATGTTCTCTCTAAAATCAGAAAGAATTTAAGAAATATTTTTTTTCATTTTTCAGTGGTAAAGTTTTTACAACTTGGGACATGTACTATTTCCTGAAGACTGGATTCACTCAAGGAAAGATGGAAATATAAAAAGAATACTTATTTTAATATTATATAATATCCTTTCCACCCATCTTCTGTTCTTAAGAACTGAGGAAACTTTTAAAAGCATCACAGCCTATTAATGCTGTTTATTATTTTTAAAAAACTTCTCTAAATATAAAGATACATAAGACACTCAATTATAAAATAAAATCTCACAATTATTTTACAATTATTCTCATAAAGAATTTCTATGTCTTTACTAAAAAGTACAGAATGTTTAAGTTCTCCTCCCTTGCAAGGAAACTAAATGAAAAATGAGTTACGATTTCTAGGAACAGTTACAGAATTCAATAAACACATTTTAATCAAAGTCAAATATATTAATATTTATGGTTTATTCCTATTTTCAAGACACTATAAAATTGATTTTTATTTTGTGAATGTCATGACCTGCAGGAGTAACTTGAATAGATAATATTAAAAGGGTTTTTTTGACATAAGCTTCATAGGGTTGTCCTTTATTTGAGGGAGCACAAAGGTTAAATCAAGAAAATACTTCATCTAACATTCATTAAATTCATGAAAATTCTTATTTGTAATTTTTCAGAGTTAAAAAATGCTAAGATTTGTTCACTAGTACAGAATCATAAAACAAAAGGACTAGAAAGAATTCTTTGGAAGATTTCTATTTTTATGTTACTGAAAAACCTAAAGCTACCTAAATTTTGCTGCATGACCTTAAGTCCATTTTGACAAAATCTTTTCCTCAAATCTTTCATATGTCCTATTGTAAGAAACCAAAGCTTCCTTTAAGGTTAGTCAGCCAATGCTGCAAAGATAAGGAAGCCATTTCAGGGGTAACTTTCAATAATGTCAAAGAGGGAACATATTTAAATGAATCTCTTGTTCTGGGGAATTCTGATAGGACTGAATATTTTGCTATCAGTTCTCCTCTCACACCTAACCTTCTGCCTAGAGTGCACAAATAGTGCTTACATTAGGATGCCAAATTTACATGGTCCTGATAGCACGACACACATTCAGCAGCTTAGAAACAACTGTCAGGTCTTAGGAAAGGTTAAGTAACTCCCTCACAGAGACCTTTTCTGTCCTTTTAACCAGTAGCCCTCATGCCAATGTCTCAGGGTCTCTTCTCTTTCCTCCTCACAGACTGGTCCTTCTACCCCTCTTCTCAACTCTTTCTTAAGCTTTTTCTACTACCTGCTTCCTCTACTTCCAACAAGACACAGATATAAATTATAGGGCTTGGTTCGTGCTCCTTGCCCAGGGCATAAAAATATCTAATTAGAGCTTTGCTTGTATCACAGTATTTAAGAAGAATCCTGTCAATAGTGAAGGTCAGCCATTATCAAGTATTAAAAAAAAAATGTAGTTGATCATATCGGTACATTATGAATATATGTGACTTCTTCTTTCTCTTATTCCAAATACAATAAAGCTAAAATGGAAATAATTTACCACAATCTGCTTTGGCCCAAACTAGATTTTATTGACCTGGATTCATAACAGATTTAATATCTCTGATATTGGCTCATCTTTTCCAAACAGGTGATCAGTTTTTGTTGTTTGTCTGCAAACCCAGCAAATGCTATTAATTATGTTTTTTAGATCCCTAACACAAACATGACTTTTGTTTTGTGCCCACCTTAAAATATGTGTAATATAAGTGTGCTGTATATACAACCATTTCCTTGGTTGTGGTGGTGGCGAGAGGGTAAGGATGGAGGCGAGTAAATTGGTGCATAGGAGTCTATGTGGAACTAAATGAATGAAAATAATGAGACATTATAATTCAGGGCACAGCAATAGTTGGCTACCCATTTGTAATTTGGTATCATATTGTTGCATACTGCTGGATTTGATATCCCTGAAGATTCTGATTTAACATTTACTAGGAAGCTCCCCAGCATACAAATCTTTAAGAGAGAATTGTAGGGGAGAGTAGGAGAGAACTGCAACAGAACAAGTTGACTTTCCAAGGATACAAAGGGAGCAATTTTCTATAGATAAGGCATACCTTTAGGTACTCTACTGAAAATTAGACACAGAGTTATACATTCATGATATATTTCAGGCTTCTTCAAAGAACTGGTTAGAACCAATATGCTTGTTTTCAGATTGCTTTATTTAATCCTATATATACGTATATATATATATATAAACATATATATATATATATATATATATAAAAATATATATATATATATAAATATATATATATATACGTATATATACTTAGTCTTATTGTAAAATAGAGATGTGATTTTCCTTTCACAAGTCTAACTAAATCTTCACATTATGCAAATACACATCTGCTCCAAAAAACAAAGCTAAAGAAACAATCCACATTTACTACAAAACAACAAAGATTTCAAGGATATTGGAGTATAATTTTGTTTTTGCTTTATTTGCTTCAGCTGCATCAGATCTAATGGTGATATATTTTATTACTGTTCTCATAACAATTAAAATTTTCCTTCAGAGTATATGGACCATAATAAGAGTCAATATATGGTAAATCTCCCCTTTTTATAAGAAGTGCTTAAGGATAGTTACTTTAAGCAAATAAGCCTCTAAGGCAAGCTAATTGCATATATTTTAAATATTAGTAACCTAAGAATATGTTCAAGCTAACACAGGAAACAGCTTGGTTACACCACTTATATTTTTAATACCAGTAGTTGCTTCTCATCACAGTTGTGACTGGATTTGGTCTATGGAAAGGTAGATTCATTCACAGATATCTTTCACAAAGGAGCAGGAGGGAGGTGTATCTAAAAGTGTATTTAAAAGTATTAGAATGCAAACCTCTGAGCATGCTCTGCCTGCTCTCTTGTTTGTTTCTTTTACTTGGATGAAAATCAGAGACTGAGCAATGGAAAGGATTCCAGAAATCATCAAAATTAACTCCACAACATTCTGAAAAACTGCTTGTCCTTCCAGCTGTTTTCCCCTCCCACAGCCTAGGGATAGCTTACCTTCAATATTCATTTTTTTTAGCCTTCAATTAAAGAATGTGCTTAACAACAACCACTGGAATCAACCCAACATTTACTAAGCACCAACTATGTTCAAGTCATATATGATGATTGTGCACTGAAATACAACTGGAAGTTACAGAAGAAAAAAGTCATAGGAGTCACTACTTTGGAGCTGGAAGAAACCTTGGAGACCATATTATTTAATCTCTTCATTTTACAAGAGAGGAAACAAAGGTCTAAGGAGATAATCACTTGCTCATAGTCACACAGGTTGATAGTTTTAGATAGTTCTAGATGTGGAAGGGACCTCAATGGCCACTTAGAGCTACTCTCTCACTTTACAGATTTGCTTACTTTCCTTGAACAGTTAAGGGCAAAAATAAGACTGAAAGAAGGAAGAAATCTTACACTACTTCAAAGAAGGCAAGGATCTTATGAGTTCACATTTCATTGATAGGAAGGAAAATCCTTCGAGGGAGTACTCAAAAAATGATCTAATGGTTTTAGGAAAATAAATTCTCAAAGCTGTGCTAACAAAAAAAGTTACTATTATTCTGAGTTTCTTACCTAAATTTAGAATCCCTCCTTAATCTTGACTGTGAACCCTATTGGAGAACACTATAAACTAACTCCAGAATGGCTTGTATTAGAGATGCTCAAAATTATGGACTAACTACCTAATTTTGGATCTCTCTCACATTCTATACAAAATGGTTAAAATTATCTTAATAAAAATTAATTTTTTTCTAGCAGGGTCCAGAATTTTCTATGTAATTTTAAATTCTGAATTCTTAGTGTTCAATGGAGACATATTTAATAAAATTGTTATAAAACATTATTGGATACTTTAGTCAAGAAAAAAAGTAAAATGTGTCTTAAGTGTTACATTCCTTGGGCACCAGATTCAGTGATTTTGTCTTAGAGGTGGCAGCTGGGGTGACAGGTAGAGTCAATCGTCTATCTCACCCAAGAAAGATTTTCACCATTTTAGCATGTACATGGATGTATCATGCTTAGATAAAATCTGATATAGAAAAATCCATATTAATAAAATAGATAAATAAGGAATTAGTCACATTACAATATGTTCATTAAAAATAGCATGTTCCAATAATGAATTCAAAATGGGACACAATCCACACACAACAAATTTTTTTGGTAGTGAATCTACCATGAAAAACATGGCGCATGAGGTGTTGGGAGCAAGCTTCAAAGTCATAAAGCACAAACTTCTACCTAATAAAGGGTGGGTCCTCCACTGCAGACAGGATAGGTCTTTCAGTCTTTTTAAATTGTTCTAAGGATGGGAAATATCTACAGAAAAAAAACAATTCAGTTTGCTTTTAAAAACACTTACTTGTGCTAAAAATTATATTTATGCTGATTATATATAAGAATTTCTTTCCAGAAGAGTCATAATTACCAAAAAGCACTTTTTTTTTACAATTTTGAAAAAGAAATATCAAGGCATGTTCCCATTTCTGGTTTGAAAAATGTAGTCACATATGGGCTGGTTCAATATTAGGAAAACTATTAGCATAATTGACAATATCAATATCCAGACTAACAAAAATCATATGATTATCTCAGTAGATGCAGTAAAAACATTTGACAAAATCCAACATCCACTCCTATTGAAAACACTAGATAGAATAGTAACAAATGGAGCTTTCATTTAAATGATTAGTAGTATCTATTTAAAACCTTCAATAAGCGTCATATGTATAATGTAAGCATTCCCAGTAAGATCAGGGGTGAAACAAAGTTGCCCACTAATATCATTATTATTCAATATTGTTTTACAAATGATAGCTTTAGCAATGAGAGAAGAAAAATAAATTAAAGGAATTAGAGTAGGTAATGAGAAAACCAAATTATCACTTTTTACAGATGATAGAAGAAACAAAGTTTCAGGATACAAAATAAATCCACATAAATCATCAACATTTTTATACATTAACAACAAAATCCAGTAGCAAGTGATACAAAGAGAAATTCCATTTAAGTTAATATAATCAAAATTATCTAAGTTGTGATCAATAATGATCTCTAGTTCTTCTTTGGTCACAAATTTCTTCCTCTTCCACAAATCTGAGAGGTAAGCTATCCTATGTTCTACTAATTTCTTTTTAAAATATCATTCTTTATGTCTAAATCATGACCTTATCTTGGTATACAGTGTTAAGTGTGGATCTATGCCTAGTTTCTGCCACACTAGTTTCCAATTTTCCTAGCAGTTTTTGTCAAATAGTGAATTCTTATCCCAAAAGCTGGGGTCTTTGGGTTTGTCAAATACTAGATTGCTATTTTGCTCTGTGAACCTAAACTATTTCACTGATCAACTAGTCTATTTCTTAGCTACTACCAAAGGGTTTTGATGACCATTGCTTTATAATATAGTTTTAGATCTAGTACAGCTAGGCCACTTTCATTTGCTTTTCTCTTCATTAATTCCTTTGAAATTATTGACCTTTTATTCTTCCAGATTAATTTTGTTATTTTTTTTTCCTAGTTCTATAAGCTAGTTTTGGGGGAGTTTGAGTGATATAGCACTAAATAAATAAATTAGTTTAGGTAGTATTGTCTTCTTTACTATATTTACTTTGACCTATCCAAGAGCACTTGATATTTTTCCATTTGTTTAGGTCTGATTTTATTTGTGTGGAAAGTGTTTTGTAGTTTTGTTCATATAGTTCCTGATGCTCCAGATAGATTCCTAAATATTTTATGCTATTGACAGTTATGTTAAATGGAATTTCTCTTTGTATCTCTTGCTGCTGGATTTTGTTAGTAATGTATAAGAATGCTGATGATTAATGTGGATTTATTTTGTATCCTGCAACTTTGCTAAAGTTATGAATTATTTCTAATAGTTTTTAGTTGATTCTCTAGAATTCTCTAAGTATACCATCATATCAAGTACAAAGAGTGATAATTTGGTTTCCTCATTACCTACTCTAATGCCTTTAATCTCTTTCTCAACTCTTAGTGATGAGGCTAGCATTTCTAATACAATATTGAATAATAATGGTGATACTGGGCAACCTTGTTTCACTCCTGATCTTACTGGGAAAGGTTCCAGTTTATCCCCATTACACATGATGCTTACTGATGGTTTTAGCATGAATGGGTGTTGGATTTTATCAAATACTTTTTCTGCATCTATTGAGATAATCATATGGTTTTTGTTAGTTTGGTTATTGATATAGTCAATTATGCTAATAGTTTTGCTAAATTGAATTAGCCCTGCATTCCTGGGTCATGGTGTATTATCCTGGGGATGATTTTCTATAATCTCTTTGTTAATATTTTGATTTTTGCATCAATATTCATTAGGGAGATTGGTCTATAATTTTCTTTCTCTGTTTTCATCCTACTTGACTTAGATATAAGTACCATGTCTGTGTCATAAAAGCAATTTGGTAGGAGTCTTCGTTCCCTATTTTTTTCAAATAATTTATATAGTATTGGAGTTAATTGTTCTTTAAATGTTGCATAGAATTAACTTGTAAATCAATCTGGTCCTGGGGATTTTTTCTTAGGGAGCTGACTAATAGCTTGTTCTATTTCTTTTTCTAAAATGGGACTATTTAAGTAATTTATTTCCTCTTCTGTTAATCTGGGCAATCTATATTTTTGTACAATGCCAATGGCCTAACACTACATTACAAAACAGTGATCATCAAAACCACTTGGTAATGGCTAATAAATAGAATAGTTGATCAGTGGAATAGGTTAGATTCACACAACAAAATAACCAATGACTATAACAATCTAGTACTTGACAAACCCAAAGGCCCCACCTTTTGGGTAAGAATTCACTGTTTGAATTGAAAATTAGTATGACAGCAACTAGGCATTGATTCATACCTAACACCATATATCAAGGTAAGGTTAAAATGGATTCATGATTTAGACACAAAGATTTCTACCATAAGCAAAATAAAAGAACCTCTCAGACCTGTGGAGGAGGAAAGAATTTATGACTGAAGAAGAACTAGAGATCATTACTGATCACAAAATAGATGATTTTGATTATATTACGTTAAAAATTTTTTTCTACAAACAAAACTAATGCAGACAAGATTAGAAGAGAAGTAATAAACTGGGAAAACATTTTTACATCCAAAGGTTCTGATAAAGGCCTCATTTCTAAAGTATATAGAGAATTGACTCAAATTTATAATAGTTCAAGCCATTTTTCAACTGATAAATGGTCAAAGCATATGAACAGACAACTTTCAGATGAAGAAATTGAATCACATGAACAGGTGATCCAAATCACTATTGATCAGAGAAATGCAAATGAAGACAACTCTGAAATACCTCTACACACCTGTCAGATTGGCTAACATGACAGGACACATAATGACCAATGTTGGAGCAGATGTGGGAAAATTGGGACACTGATACACTTGGTGGAATTGTGAACAGATCCAGCCATTCTGGAGAGCAATTTGGAACTAGGCTCAAAAAGTTACCAAACTGTGCATACCCTTTGATCCAGCAGTGTTTCTACTGGGATTATATCCCAAAGAGATCTTAAAGGAAGGAAAGGGACCTAGATGTGCAACAATGTTTGTGGCAGCTCTCTTTGTAGTGGCTAGAAACTGGAAACTGAATGGATGCTCATCAATTGGAGAATGGCTGAAAAAAGTATGATATATGAATGTTACGGAATATTATTGTTCTGTAAAAAAATGACCAGCAGGAAGATTTTAGAGAGGCTTGAAGAGATTTACATGAACTAATGCTAAGTGAAATGAATAGAACCAGGAGATTATACACAGCAACAACAAGATTTATATTGTGGATGATTTGAAAGTGTCATGGATCATTATCCTGATCAGTGTAGCTAAGTTTTTCCACAGCTGATATTCATTAACTATTGCTATTGCTGTGTAAAATGTTCTTCTGGTTCTGCTCACTTCAGTTTGCATCAGTTTATAAAAGTCATCTCAAGTTTTTCTGAGACCAACCTGTTTGTCATTTGTTGAGTACAATAGTATTTCATTATACTCATATATCACATTTTGTAAAGTCACCTCCCAATCAATAAGTGTTCTTTCAGTTTTATAATTCTTTGCCATCACTAAAAGAAATACTGTACATATTTTTGTGCATTTAGGTGATTTTTAATTTTTCTTTGACCTCTCTAGGATACAGACCTGTAATTTATATTTACAAAAGTTCCCCCAGTTTCCTGCTTTCCTTCTAATTTTGTCTACACTGGTTTTGTTTTGGAAAAAGCTTTAAAATTTCATGTAATCAAAATTAACCATTTTACTGCGTATGAGTCTATCTCTTTTTTGGACATAAATTCTTTCATTATCTGTAGATCTGACAGTTAAGTTTGCCCACTCTCCCCTAATCTGCTTATGCTATCACCCTTTATTCATTTTGACCTTTCTTTGTGTACAGTGTGGAAATGTTCATCTATATTTAATTTCTGTTAGAATGTTTTGTATTTTTCCTAGCAGTTTTTATCAAATAATGAGTTCTTACCTACAAAGCCTGGATCTCTAGATTTATTAACACTAGATCAATATGGTCACTTATAATATATTGTGTACCTAATCTATTTCACCCACCACTCTCTTTCTTAGCCAGAAACAAGTCTTTTTATGATTATCACTTTACAATACAGTTTTAAGTCTGGTAGTGCTAGGGTATCTTCCTTCATATTTTTTCCTCATTGATTTTGTTGATTTATTCTTACAGATGAATTTTATTTTTTTCTAGCTCTGTAAAACGATTCTGGGGCAGGCTGATTGAAATGTTATTGAATCAGCAACTTAACTTAGGTAAAATTAACCTCTGTTTATATTCTCTTGACCTACCTATGAACAAAGAATATTTCTCCCTTTGTTTACATTCTGTCTCTGTATGTGAAGTGTTTTGTAATTGAGTTCATACTTAGTTGCACAATGTATCTTGGCACCTAGATACCCAAGTATTTTAAACTGTGAGCAGTCATTTTAAATGTAATTTTACTATTTACTATTTGAAGCTGAGTTTTGTTAGTTAATACACAAATATTGTGATGACTTATGTGGGTTTATTCCATATTTTGTTATTTTGCTAAAGTTAATTTTTTTTGAACTAGTTTCTTAGTTAATCCTAGAAGATTCTCTTAGTATAACACCATTTCATCTACAAAGAGTTTTGTTTCCTCATTGACTATTTTTATTTCTTTAATTTCTTTATTCTTATTGCCATCATTAGCACTTCTAAAACAATATTAAATAATAATATTGATAATAATCATCTTTGCTTTATCCCTGATCTTACTGGGAAAGCTTATAATTTATTCCTATTACAGATATTGCTTACTCCTGGTTTTAGACTGATATCATTTCAAAAAATAAATCTATTTATTTACATACTTTCTATTTTCAAAAAGAATTCTATTTTGTCAAAAGATTTTTGCATCTATTGAGATAATGGTATGATTTTTGTTGTATTTGATATTCATATGGTCAATTATGCTAATAGTTTTCCTAATACTGTATATATAATATATAGTAATATATATATATTAGTAATGTATATATTTATATAATGATTGCACAAAAGATTTCTTGCTATCTTTGGGGAGGGGAGAAAGAAGGAAGGGAGAGAGATTAAAATTTTGGAACACAAAGTCTTACAAAAGTGAATGTTAAAAAACTGTCTTTACCTGTAACTAGAAAAATTAAAATACCATTAAAAATCAATTCATTTGTGAAAGCATCTGGTCCTGGGCTTTTTTCCCTAAGGAACCTTAATTATAGCTTTTTCAATTTGTTTTTTCTAAGACAGGATTATTTAAGTATTCTATGTCCTATTCTTTTATTCTGGACAATTAATATTTTATAAATATTTATCTACCGCAATTAGATTGTTAGTCTTCTTGGTAAATAATTGGACAAGATAGCTCCTAATTGCTTTAATTATATCTTCATTGGTTAAATATTCACTCTTTTCATCGTTGATACTGATCTTTCTTTTAAAAATCAAATTAACTAATGTTTCATGTATTTTTTAATAAAACTAGATTCCAGTTTTATTTATTAACTTGATTTTTTTATTTGTTAGTAGTTTTAACTTAAAATTTAATTAATCTCTCTTTTGATTTTTCAAGATTTCTATTTTGTTTTTTAATTTTTTTTCTTTTTTCTAGATTTTATTAAGTGAATACCCAATTCATTCATCAGAATTCTCTCTTATCTATGTAAACAATTAGAGATATTAATTAAGTGCTGCTTAGGCTACATCCCTCAAAGACTGGTGTCTTGTACCACTGTTGTCATTCATTATCTTTCATGAAATTATGGATTATTTTTATAGTTTGTACTTTGACCTATTCATTGTTTTGAACTAAATTATTTAATATTCATTTAATTTCCAATCTCTGCTTCAAAGATCCTGTATTTTTTATTCTTATATTGCTTAATAGCTTATACAACATTTTATGGAGTAATCTTATTTTTTTTTTCTTCATAGCAACTTCATAACAGAGGAAGGACAGGCATTGAGTATACATTTTACACACAAGGTAAAAAATGATAAATGGACAATTCTACCACTATTCAATCTTTGCACATTCTATGTACAATCCTGTGAATTCTGTATTAATCATGTTGTGAAAGAAATCTCAGAACAAAATGGAAAGACCATGATTATGAAAAAAACAAAACAAAAAGAGAAACAAAGTGAAAATAATATGCTTTGATCCACATTCAGACTTCACAATTCTTTGTCTGGATGTAGTCAAAATTTCCTATCATGAGTCCCTTGGAGTTGTCTTGGATCATTGCACTGCTAAAAAGAGGTAGACCCCATATGATATTTCTGCATTTTTTCCCCTTTATCACAGCTTTCAGGTAGTCTGATAACTGAAATTATCTTTCTTGAAACTAATTTCCCCATCAATTGTTCTCTGTGAGATGTATCATATTTTCTTCTACATTTTCATTCTTTTTTATGTTTTATTGTTCTTTGATGTCTCATGGATTTACTATTTTTCACTTGCCCAATTAAAATTTTTAAGAAATTATTTTTTCTTCAGTGAGATTTTGTACTTCTTTTATTTTTTTAGGTAATTCTGATTTTAAGTGTTATTTTTTTTGAGCATATTTGCTCTTTTGTAAGTTGTTAATTGTCTTTCACAATTTTTTTTGCATTATTCTCTTGCATTATTCTCATTTCCTTTTTCAATTTTACATTTATCACACAAATTTTATTTTTTTAACCTCTTTTTTTAGTTCTTCCAGGATTCTCATTGAACTTGTATACAATATGCATTTTTTGAGCCTTTACTGGGTAGATATATTTATGTTGCCATTTCTTCTGAGTTTATGCTTTGATCTTTGCTGTTACCATAGTAACTTTATATGATCAGGCATTTTTACTGTTGTTTGCTTATTTTTCCAGTCTATTTCTTGGCTTTGGAATTTATGTCAGAGATGGGCTCTGTTCACCTGGGCTTCAGGGTTACTGTCCCAAGCTTTAGGTTTTTCTGCTCTGCTATTTTCACAGCTAGTTCTGGAGGTCAGTAAATTTTTCTTGTTTCCTTGGTGCTGTGAACTGGAGAGAGATATTGTTAGAAGTCTCCTGGTCTGTTTCTTTATCCTTAGCCATGTAGTTGCCCTGCTCCCATGAAACCACAAAAACTAATACTCTTCTGCCTACTGGAACTATGACCAGAAACTGGGAAAAAAGCAATGAAACTGCCAAACATTGCCAGCACTGGGGTCCCTGGCAATTTTTTCATGATCAGTCATCTAATCATCTTATCATTTGTGTGTGATGAAAGCTTCTAGAAATGCCATTGCTGCCAAGGCCCATGGCTTGTATTGCCATAACGCTGTGTTCTTAGTCAATCCACACTTCACCGTCACAGACCTGATCTTCTAAGTTGTTTGGGCTGGGAAATGCCTCATCCTGAAATTTCACTGGCTATGCCACAAAAGAATTCAATTTGTTACATTATTTTAAAGTTGTTTGGAGGGAATGTTAGTTAAGTTCAACTGGATTGCTACTCCTACTTTGCCATCTTGCCTCTGCTTCTATTTACTATCTTCTTTAATAACTCTGAAAGCTCATAACTTTTTCCACTTGATGGAAGACTAAGAGCAGAGATTAACAGAGATAATCTAATAACCAATTACTTACCAAGTGAAAGGAGAAGAAACTGTAAGAAAAATGACACTGAAAATAATTGCATTAACTTCACATGTGTCTTGAAGGGATTGAATCTAAAACTCAAAGTTTTAAAAGCAGATGTTAAAAATTGTTTCACATCTAATTGGGGGGAAATAAAATATTAAATTAAAAAAGAAGAGAAGTACATGTGATGAGGCTGGATCAGGTAAAATAATAGTTCAAGGACTAGAAGCTGCACACATTTTTCTTCAATGGGATATCCTTCATATATGAAAAGGGGGTGGAGCGAAGACGTCAGATTGTAAACAGGATTTTGCCCAAGCTCTTTCTGGCTTCCTTCTGATCAATACCAGATCAAGCCTCTGAACAGATTTTGGAGTAATGAAACTCACAAATATTTGGAATATAACAAATTTCCCTCAGAAGATATCTTGGAAGGACTTCAGAAAAGATCCGTCTCAATTGGGCAGAGGGGAATGTGGCCCAGCACAAATGTAGCACACAGCTGGGAGGCTCCACACAAAGAATCTAATGGCAAATTCTTAGCCAAAACATAGTAGTATTGGCTACTCTACCTTGGTTCAGAAGTAAGTGGAACAGCAAACTAGAAGCTATAGTCAATACAACTACAAAAGGAAAATAGTGAGCCCCTGAACTGCAGCATAATAGACAAGACTTGTCCAGGCCTACCCAGCAAGGGAGGAACCACCAATGTCAGGGCAACATTAAATCTCCATCACTCTGTAGAGAAAGTTCAAGATAATCTCCCCTGCACTCTAGGAATAGAAGTCAACCTTTTAAAATGAGCAAAAATTCAAAAAGAGCTCAGACCATAGATAGATCAAAAGGTTCTCTTGGAAGAATTCAAGAAGGATGTTTAAGAGAGAAGGAAAATGGGAAAAGGAAATGAGAGCTTTGCAGGAGAGTTTGGAAAAGTAAACATAAATTGTTGGGGGAAAAAAAACCAACTTTTTAAAAAATACATTTGGTGAAATGGAAAAAATATATACTGAAGAAAACCACTTCTTTTAAAAAAAATATGCTAAACTGGAAAAAGAGAACAACTCCTTAAAAAATAGAATTGGTGAAATAGAAAAAATCCAATGAACAAAAAAAGCCCTTTAAAAATAGATAAAATGCAAAATAATTCACTAAAAATTAGTTTTTGGACAAATGGAAGTGAATTACTCAATGAGACATCAAGAATCACTCAACACCAAAAAGAAAAGAAAAAAAAAAAAAAGTAAAATACTTGACTGGAAAAAACAACTAGCCTGGAAAATAGATCCAAGAAAAACAATCTAACAATTACTGGACTATGTGAAAAGTACAATGAAAAAAAAAGAGCTTAGAGAACATTTTTTAGTAAATCATCATGGAAAACGACCCTGATATCCTAGAACTAAAGGGTAAAATAGCCATTGAAAGAAATAGACCCCAAAATAAAAACTCTAAGGAATATTGTTGCTAAATTCAAGAATTATCAGATCAAGGAGAAAATACTGCAAGCAGCCAGAAAGAAAGAATTTAAATATCGAAGAGCCACAGTCAGGATTACCCAGGACTTAGAAGCTTCCACTTTAAATGATTGAAGATCCTGGAATATAATATTCCAAAGGGTAAAGGAGCTTGGAATGAGGCTTAGATTCAACTATTCAGTGAAACTAAGCATTATCTTTCAGGGAAAAGGATGGTCATTCAATAAAATAGGGGATTTTCAAATATTTTGATGAAGAAACCAGAAAATAGAAAATTTAATCTTCAACTACAGAACTCAAAGAGAAGCATAAGAAGGTAAAAATGGAAGAGAAAAAAGATGGTTTTTTAAAGGTTAAAATGTTTACATCTCTACATGGGAAAATGATATGTATAACTCTTCCAGACTATCTTTTTTAGGGGTATACTTAAAAAAAGTGTAGGTATAATTTGATTTTAGTGTGATGATATAAAAAAGAAACTAGGGGTGGAAAAGAGATTGTACTGGAAGAAGATAAAAGGGATAGTAAAATGGGCATGAGGAGGCAAAAAAGACCTATGGCAAAAAATTGAGGGAAGGAAGGGAGGAGGATTAGCATTGTTTGAACCTTAATCTCATTGGATTTGGCTCAAAGAGGAAGTATCATACAGATTTTGTTTGATACAGAAACTTGTCTTACACTATAGAGAAGAAGGAGGGGAAAAGGGAGAGGAAAGAGGGAAGGTTATAGAAGGAAGAAAAGAAGTAGAAGGGAAAAGAGGTAAGATACAAGGATGGGACTGGAAAAAAGGAAGGCAGATTAAAGGAGGTAATGATTAGAAGTAAAATACATAAGGAGGAAAAGGGAAAAGAGAGAGAAAAGTATAACTTGGGAAAAATAGGATGGTGGAAAATACAGAGTAAAGTTAACTGGCTGATATAAAGACATTATCTGTGCCTCATCAGTGCCATACTTTTAGCTCACTGTAAAACTGATTTCAGAGGCATGACAGAAACTCAAAATTCTTTTTAAAAAGAATGCTAGGGACTCTTTCTTTTAAGTATCTTGATTCATTCATATTTTTATCAACAGCTGAAATAGTCATTCTAATATTAAGATCTTCATTTTAGAATCAGTCTACCAGAACAATTTTCTCTAATTTCTATACAGTTATGAAGTACAGAAAATACACAGAATTAAGACTCTTAAGGAGGCCATTTTCATTCCAGATTTGTATGAATCTGAAATTTCATTCTTAATTTTGTTGAACTGTATGAGGTGATTTTTGATTCATAAACACACTAGTCTTACCATAGAAGGAAGATCTCTTTTCCTATTTCAAAGTTGCAGGTTTTTACTTTCCAATTTATAAAACTGATTGATTATTTAATAACCATCTGAGAAAAGGGCAGTTAGAACACGGTCCAGTGGATGAGTGCCCCGCCTAGAGTCAGGAAGACTCATATTCCTGAAGTGTTTGGCCTCAGACAACTTACTAGATGTGTGACCTTGGGAAAGTCATTTAACCTTGTTTGCCTCAGTTTCCTCATATGTAAAATGAGCTGAAAAATAAGCTAACAAACAATTCTATTTTTTCCAAGAAAACCCAAAATGGGTCATTAAAAAAAAAAATAAACAATAACAACAAATTTGCAGAGAGCACCATCATATTCTGTGTAACCTTTAAAAAGAAGCTTTTAGCCTAGATATTGAATCTCATACTCATGATATTTTAGCCTAGATATTGAATCTCAAATCATTTCCAACTTAGAACTGATCTCTCCAAGCACAATATATAAACTTGCTAATCAACAGCTGTCTGATTTGTCACTTCCTTGTTTCATCTGTTGTTAATTATTACCACCTGTCTTCCTGTCAGGCTAGTCATAATGGTTCTACATTGGGTTTCTCACTATCATCCATCTCTCTTGTACTCGGCTACAGATTCTTTGAACCTCTGATTTTCAGCTACCCACTAGCCTGAATCACTTAGCTACTATTTTCTTGATATCCCACACTTGTAGAAACTCAGCCAAGGAAAACTCTTTTTCTTCAGGTATTTAATTAGCTGGCATTCCAGACCCTGGGTAACCTCCCCCTGAGTCACAGCATTCTAAATTCCTCCCACCACATAATCTTGGCCATCTGCCCATATGCCAAGAAAAAGACCCAGTGGCAGCACAATGACAATTAAATGAGCAAATGCACACGGTGGAAAGAAAGAAATATAAAACACAATTGTTACTTCACCAGGGGGAATGTGTCCCTGTCTGTATTATTACTTATTCTAGGTCAAACTGACATCAGGTATTTCCAAAAGATACTCACCTTTCTTCTTTTGAGTAGAAAAAAGTACAAATTAAACTTCGATAAGCATGCTTTTAAGATAACTTATGATGTGGAATGTCTTCATTTAAGTTAAAACCATAGGTAGTCCCTGAATCTGTAAATTTACAAATTTTATTTGGAGATAACTGTGCTAGAGAAAATTAGCTCTCAAGATGTCTAAAAGAAGAGATGATACCGAATGCTTGTGGGTTACCTCACACTGCCTGCCAACAATAAATATTATATAATACTCATCATCATCATCATCTCATCATCATCATCATCAGACTTAGTATCTGGTGAAGTTTTCTCAGAACTCCCTTCTCAGAATGTTTTTATAGGGCATTAGATAGATAGATAGATAGATAGATAGATAGATAGATAGATAGATAGATAGATAGATAGATAGATAGATAAAAAGGAAACCAATTATTTGCAAATATAGTTTGTAAAATATTAAGGAAAAAAATAAGTTCACAGACTCTAGGCTATGAACCTCTATTCTCTGGTAACTTAGAACAAAGTGCTAAAGACTTGGAGTTGGGGGAAAGGAGGGTCCAGATCTGAATGTCAAACCACTGAAGCTAATTGCTGTTGCTTCCTTTGATGGTCTCTCCTAAGGGTTTCAGAACACCCTAGTATACTGTCCAGGCTAGCTCTCTGAAGGGCCTCAGGATCAGTCAGAGTCGGGATCAAAGTCCTTGGTCTTTAGGAGGAGAAGTGAAGGAGGCAGACAAGCTGCCACTGGGCTCATTAGAGATGAATTCTGGACTCTGAAGTCTGGGGCCTGAAGTCTCTCTCCTGCTTGTCCTGTGGCAGACCAACTCTGACCTCTCTCCCTCAGCCCTCCAATCCTTGCCTACAATTACCTCACCACACCACATTCAGCAAGTGCCAATCAAGAGGAGAGCCATCACATCACCATCTCATCATATATATATATATAAAACCATTATCTCACATTAAGTAGGTAATTAGCCTTAAGTGCTCTACTGTCTCAGATTCAAGTACACCTTTTCAGAGTTTCATCCCTCTACACCCTAGGGCTTTGGAGAAGGGAACAAGAATCTTTTCTTGCTGCCTCCAAAATATTTTGGCCTAAATATTCTCTAAGTAAGGAATGAACGTTGTAGGCTACCGAAAATGCAACAGAGAGATATGTGATAAGCAGAAAAAAGTTTGTAGCATATTACTGATGACCAACTCAAAAAACAGTATGAAAGAAGAGATAAATGATCAGAAAATAAAGTGAATTATACAAGATAGAAAGATGACCAATGGATAGTTCACATGCTGTCTTGTTATCATATCATATCACATCAAGAGCCCTAGAAACAGGGTCCCAGCTTATTATCTCCATCCTCACCTGTAGGGGACTTATTGAATATGGATAGACTTTTGTTCAGTACATATGTATTACATATTAAATGACTATATGATCTCTGAGGTCCCTTCCAATTCCACATTAATGATTCTATAATCTCATTTCAATCTTCCGAATATCATCTGAGATTTTTCTCTATTATTCTTAACATCAGGACTTGAACAGTACTTCAAATGTATATTTTAATTACATCCCCAATCCACCTCAAATGTCTCACTTCTGTCACTTTGTTCTTTTTTCCCAAAAAATTTTATTTTCCTTTATCGGTGCCTCTGGGTCTACAAGAAAAGTGTCCAAAAGACTCTCTTATGCTTTATTAATTATAAAATAAAAAGCTCTGCAATCTCCAGACTTTGCCTACTGCCAATCAACTTCCTCCCCCCCCCCTCACCATAGACTGCTAGAAAATTTTCTATATGCTGTTCCCACCATTTACCTTCCTTATGTCTTATGTCTTAATAATATACATAAAATTCACTTCTCTCCATCCCTTCTGTACCAGGAAGATGAAACAGGAAACATATCTTCCTAAAATCTTAAACTAAAATCCTATTATGTGCTTCTGGTTCTGTAGTTGATATATGATATTGATGGCTCAACGATGATGAGAACTACAAATCTCCAATTACCTGTTCTGGACAAAGTCCTTCATGGAAATATAGGAAGGGCAGGGAATGGACTCCCCTTTCACCTTAGGGACACCAATCTTTAATAACACTTTCCTCTCCTGCCTTTCAGGTTTGTTAGTCATTAGATAAAACTAAACCTCAGTCCTTTAAAGATAAGGGTATTATTATCATTAGAGAAATCTTTTAGAGTTGTAATTATGATGGTCTCTGACCCTTCACATTAGAATATACTGTGCATATGAAGTGACAGCCTAATTTGGTTGGAGCAAGGCTCTGTGTAAGCTAATTACATGTGGTAATTTTGTCTGAAAGGAGACTGACTTGAAAGCGAATCCAATTTAACGGTGAGGAGATTGTTATAAGAAACATTTCATTGTGAGCTTGGAAGTCCCTTAAAGTGCTAATTTTTCACTTGAATAATCATATTGCCATAGTGAGGGTTTTTCAAATTACTTAATATTTGTGAGATATTATTGGACCTAAGGGGAAAAAGCAAGACAAATAGTGAGGATTTCTGATTTTATGGAAACAATTTGGGGTTCTGATTATTATTATTCACATATATTAAAATTAAACTCTATATTCTTCATCCTGTTTGTTCTCAAGATATGGTGGGCCACCTTACTTCATTAAAAATTAATTCTAATTTCTTGATTTCATATTCAACTCAGAAGGAGTACACGTTGTCCAGTTTATCAGTTGCTTTCTTAGGAATTTTAATAACAATTACTTTTTGGAAATCATTACATGAAGCTATTGAATGGCAAGGTAAAATATGGAAAATTCAAAAGGCATGCTTTAAGGACCAGATTATATTTTTTTTCATTAAACATGCAATTCTTCTATACATATTTCCACATTTATCATGCTGCACAAGAAAAAGCAGATCATGATTTAACTTACTGTCTACTGGAGGAGGTTGGGAGAAGGGAGAAGAAAAATTAGAAACACAAGGTTTTGCAGGGGTGAATGGTGAAAACTATGCATATGTTTTGAAAATAAAAAGCTTTAAAAAAATCAGATCAAAAAGGGAAAAAAAAGAGAGAATAAAAGGAAGCAAATAACAACAAAAGATAACAATATTTTGTTGTGATTCACACTCAGTCCCCATAGTACTCTTTCTGGATGCAGATGGCTCTATCATAAGTCTGTTAGACTTGGCTGAATCACTTCACTGTTGAAAAGAGCCACACCCATCAGCTGATCATCAGATAATCTTGTTGTTCCTGTTTACAATGATATCCTGGTTCTATTCAGTTCATTTAGCATCAGTTTATGTAAGTCTCTTCAGGCTTCTCTGAAATCATCCTGTTGATCATTTATTAGGAACAATAATTTCCATAACATTCGTATAACAGAGAGAGACATTAAAACAGAGAGAACCCTTTTCTTAAAGACACAACTATAAATTACTTGTTTGCTCTTCTTGCCTTCAGTGAACTTATAGAGTGAAACTGGCTGGAAAATGGCCTGAAGGCTTCTAGCTCAAATAAATAAGATAAAGACTCCTTTCTCAAAGGAAGGGATTCAGGGCTGGAGTTCAAGTTTGTGACCGTAGGACAATGATTCAACAGGATGCAGAGACAACCAGGAATTAGTAAAGGGGCCTGACTACACACAAGATTAGATGAAAGGTCATCTATCAAAGCCTGGCATTCCAGAGGAAAAGTAGAAGATAACCTCACAAAGTTAAGTAGATGTTAGAAATGAAAGGAACTCAGGTTTTCGGACTCCACATGTTGTAGTATATCATCTCGCCTCTCCATTCATGAATTTGGCATTTACACCCCTGGTCAAAACATACTTGTATGTCTTTAGGTATTACTTTATAGCACATGTCCATATGTAAATTAGTCATCTGCAAGGTTTGAAGAGAATGAAAAGGTGCTAAGTGAAGAAAATTCTCCACCGTAATTAGCCATAATAACTATGACCAAAAATAACATAAATGTGGATTTTTCAGAGAGACAGTATAGCAGAGAGGCAATTTCACAGTGAATCAGTACGTGGTGTTTGTCCTTTTGCCATGGCCAAGTAATTGCCATCTATACTCAAAATAAATTTCTGTTCTCCTTTCTGCAAAATAAAGAGGCTCAAGAACATTTTTACAATATTCAGTTTGGGGGGAGTATAAAGTACTTTTAAAACATATGGAAATGGGTTTTAAGTGTAAATAAGAGGAGAAAGAGGAAGAAAAGGATAAACAAGAGAAATAGGAGGAAGGAAAAGGGAGTCATCAAAAGAAGTCAAGAAGAATCCTGAACAGTAACAAAAAGTCAGATGCTTGGAAAATGTGGCTTAGGAGAGAAAGGGAAAGAAAAATGACAATTGAACATTTGGAAATAAGTAACCAACATGAAGACCTTAGGAGAAATTGGGGTTAAGTGACTTGTCCAGGGTCACAGAAGTAGGAAGTGATAAGCGTCTGAGGTCTGGTTTAAACTCAGGTTCTCCTGACTTTTCATGGCCAGTGCTCTATCCACTGTGCCATCTAGCTGCTTCTATAGCTAGGAGCAGTAGTGTTTTTAAACAGGTAGCTATTTTTTTTTAAATCACTACTATCCACTGAAGGTAAAAACACTAAAAGAGAAAGAAGATTCTTCTCTCTCCCCTTCCCCTCTTCTCCTCTCTCTTTCTCCCAACTCCCTCCTCATTCTGTCTCTTTTTGTCTCTCTCCCTCCCCCACCTCTGTTTCTCTATCTCTCTGTCATCTAGGGAAATCAGGTGGTATTCGTTTCTCTCCCCTTCCTTGTTCAGATAACAGCCATCTTTACACTGTGGCTTCCATATAAAGTAACTCTATATGATTGGGCAAGAGAAATTTCCTTGTTCATGGCTAGGATGTGAGACTACCTGCTGTGACCAACCAGAGCAGAGGTCCAGCCTTTAAGGTGTTTCTTAGACTTGTTTATGTCAGGATATATAACTCTCTGCCTGCCTTCTATATCCTTCCTCTCACCACTGCAAGTCTGCCTGGGTGATGAGAGACACCCAATTCTCCTGATACTTGATACACTCTTGTTTTCTAACTTGAGAAACTTGTCTTCAATTGAGTCAGTGATCTTTTGAACCACACACTGATAAAAAGAACCATTAACCCTCCCATGAATCAACATCCAGTACAGATAATGAAATTATCTAGAAATTAAAAAAAAAAAAAAAAAACTGATAAAATTCTGAAACCCAATGAACATATACCATGAATTTAATGACTTAGAAGCAAAGTTCTGGGACAGGAAACTGAGTTTAACATTAGGAAATAAGAATGGGAAAAGACTTCCAGATTTTATAGAATCCTCATGCTTGCACATCATGAATAGCTGATTTTTTTCAACAGATCTGAATGCTGATACATGTGATGAGTCCTAAGTGACCACACGAGCGCGCGCACACACACACACACACACACAAATCTTAACAGTAAAAAAAAAAAGTTTGATTTATGCAGAAGGAGACATTTCAGAATCCACTTTTTGTCAGTGTAATCAGATTACTTAAGGTTTAGAAGTACAGGTTAAACCTAACACTAAATTAGAAGACAAGATAAATATGGAAGAACATCATTCATTTATGGCACTTATAACACAAGGTGTTGACAGTGAAAGATGGGAAATGAATAAAAGGCAAGACACTTGCTCTGAGTAAAACCATTCCAAAAGATATTACATTATCCCTACAACAAGATTGTAAGTGTGTGGTATACTTCAGGAAGCAAATATTTGACCTTCTTGGGAAGCAGAGAAATGTTACAGCCAAAAACAATGCCAGTTTGAAGTATAAATTCATTTGCAAAGCATGAAGCATGAAAATAAAAGAATATTACAAATGGTATTGATTCATAAAATAATAAGCAGTCGAAATGAGAATGAGCTTACAACTGTAATAGGGTAGCCTTCCCATAATTCCTATCGTTATCTAGTTGTTGTTTAGTCATTTCAATCATGTCTTGTGACCCCCCGTGGAGTTTTCTTGGTAGTGATACAAGAATGGTTGGCCATCTCCTCCTTCAACTTACTTACAAATGAGGAAACGGAGGCAAAAAGGATTAACATAGCTAGTACATGTCTGAGGCCAGATTTGAGCTCAGGAACTCAAGTATGCTACTCTATCCACTGAGAAACCTAGCCAGCCTCTAGTTATATAGTCTCACCCTCAATTACAATGGAATTGTCTTACAACATCCACAATGCAGCACTTCAGTACCTTATATGCTATAGGAAGAGGTATAAATGGTATTAATAAAGTCCAAGAGAACAACTGACTCAGACCAAAAATAACAGAAAAAAAGCTATTTTGAAGGTAATATAGTATTGAAGTCATTTGGGATTTGGTTTCCAAGGAATGTTTGCTACCAATGCCTCAAAAGCAATTGAATACAAATCAGTAACTACTAACGTATGTGCCTTTTTTCATTTCAATGAAATATTTATTAGACTGGTTGATGGATGCATCGATTCAATAAACATGCAATTTAATAAACTATTAATAAGTACCTCCTATGTTGCAAGCTAGGTGGGAGTCAAGAAGACTCATCTTGAGTTCAAATCTAGTCTACGACACTTAGTAGCTATGTGAACCTGGGCAAATTTCTTAACCCTGTTTGCCTCAGTTTCCTTAACTATACAATGAGGCAGGGAAGGAAATGGTAAACCATTTTCTGCCCCAAAAAACTCCAAAAAGGTGTCACAAAGAGTCAGACATGACAATAAAAGGACAGAAATATTGTCAGAAACTGAGACTTCAATCATAAAAATGATAAATCCCCAGTACTCAAGAGGCTTATGTTATGCTGATCTGGGAAGGCAGATTATGACACCAAGAAAAGTATAATGCAAGTTAGGTAATGATGATCTAGGAACATCTAAGATGGGGGGAAAGAACACTTTCAAATAAAGGACACCCTTCACAGAGAGGAGTGGACCTGCACTAAGCTTTGAGTTAAGAGGATTCTGAAAGGTGGATGTTTATGTAGCATTAAAAACAATTCGCAAATACTACATCATTTAATTTTCACAAAAGCTCTAAAGTAGACACTATTATTTCCATTTGACAGATAAGGAAAAAGGCTGAGAATGGTTAAGTCACTTGCCTAAGATCACACAAAATAGTAAGGGTCTAATGCAGGAAGGAACTCCAAGTTTAACACTTTATTTACTGTTCCACATTCATGGGAGATGACCTATAAAACGTATGGTGGTAGGAGATAGCCCAATGGGTTTGAGGAATAGCTAGTAATGCAGTCTGGTTAGACTTTATGAAGGACTTGTCATCTACACCTTCCTTGAGGACATCAGAGGTAAGCTTAATGAACATTTGAAAAGGGAACAAAAATGTTTTCATAAACAATTTTCAATATTAAAACATCATCATGGTCTATGTGGTCTATTGTAATAAAGAAAACCTGGTATTCCATCTAGTAGAATTTAAAAAAAAAAAAGTAAATCTCATTTACAATACATGTTAGCTGTGCGACCCTAGCAACTTAGTTTTACAGTGCCCCTAAACAGCTGCCAAAAAATATAAATTACAGAGGAAGTAGCAACATGCATTAAGAGAGAGTTACCTCATTTGGAGCTTTCTACAACAGAGAAAGCACAGATCCAGTACCCCCCAAAATGAACCTCTTTATAGCTACATAACTAAGAGGTATAAAGAATATAAGCTCTTGCTGTACCTAATATCAAAAACAATTAGTGGAATAAGTTAACAGCCTTAAAGGTTTTCCTGTAATAAGCTGTGTCTCATGTATATATCTAAATCCTGAAAAATGTATTGATAGATGGAGTGAGAGAGACAGAGAACTATTCTCTGATTACCTATGTTGGGTGAGCAATAAAACATAGACATATTCTAAACAAAGGTAAATATCAAAGGTTTTTGTGCTTATTATTAATATTAATTAATAATATAATAATAAATAAAATAATAATATTATATTAATTATTATAATAAATTATATAATATACTGTGTATAATTATTATAATAATATTATAAATAATAGTAAATAAAATATTAATAATAATTAACACATAGTGCTATTATTATTATTATTATAATGGCCTGTGGAAAATCCAAATAGAAGAGGAATTCCCCATATATGGTGAGGTCCTCTGGATGTCCCTGTTCATACCTCTCATGGTCTTGATTACAAAGTGTTCTGTTCCGGCAGAATATGTGCCATTCAAAACAAGAATGAAAACTGTACTGTCCAGATTACTTCATGCAGTCCACTGGAGTAGTCTATGAAGATATTCATCTGGGGTAGACAATGAAGGAAGATAATGAGCTGGGAACAGAGTTGAATAGGAGGAAGAGTGGGTTGGATTCATTGCGCTTTCAATGATCTGAAGCTATTCCTTGACTCGTCTTCTGCCTCCAACAAAAAGGCAATTTCTCTAACAACAGTAGTCTCAAAGTGATACTCTATAGCTGTGAATCATGAGATATCATAATCTTCAAAGAATTAAAACTGTGGGTGGTCTAAAGGGCAATGGAGAGACACAGAATGTTTAAGTGACCTGCATGCAGGATGGACCTTTATGACTATAAAAGTAGTTTGGTCATGTTGCTGGAGTGAGAGAAATAAAAATGTTGTACTGATATATAAAGGATGTTAAAAAGTCCAGAGAAAGGCCCTCATGCCCAAGAATTGTACATGAGGAACAGGACTGCATGGCTCTTGATATGCTCTAGTGTCGGGGAACACTAACATGGATGAGATTCCAAATTCTTGGGAATATATTTCATTTGGTGTATTGTGTCATGATATAATAGCAAATTTTAGTGTGTATAATATATGTTCTTTTGTCCTGACTTCTTCGGCAACTAGTGATCTGATAAGAAGGGATTGATGAACGATCAGGGGAAAAACATGGGAAGCATCGCCTTTTAATTTTAAAAAGGGAATCATTTGACAAAATGATTAATTCTGAATTGCAAACATTTGCAGAATAAAAATAGAGGTACCTCATTAGGATCAGTTACAATTTGTGCATCTATTTCCATGTAATCCCTCTTCTGTCACATTCACAGCTAGCAGCACATTTGATATGACTATTATTATACAGTGCACATGACCTCCCTTTACTAAAGAGCTCCTCAAATGAAAGAAGTGAAATTTTTCAGACAATTAGAAGAATATATTTTATAGGTTGCTCTTGGAGCATTGTGAAAATGAGGAATTATTCCCTAATTTAAATGATAAAAATTAGGCCCTGTGATTATTATACATATCTTTTATCAGTTTTCTATGTTTCTTGGTATCACACGAGGATAGCTTCTCCAGTCCTTGCTAGTACTTCTCTCTACTCAGCACTTAATGTCCAAATATGACTTTCTAATTAATGGAACTTTAAAAAGACATAGAATTATAGACTTAGAGTTGGAGAAAACTTGGACCTCCAGCCCAGCTCCCTCCTTTTCCAGGGGTGGTGGTGGAGGAGATGAATCAAGGTCACACAGTACCAAGTTCACAAGCCCAGTTGGGTCCTCTGACTCCCAATCATTCCCAATCCCACCTTCTTTCTATTTCACCTCATAGAGTTTTACACGTTTTTAAGTCCAAGAAAAAATAATTTATTCAAGCAACAGTCTAAAAAACATTCTGGAAGAGGCCTGATAAGAACACATTTATGGAGAATTGATTTTCTTATGGTTTAGTAATTTTTTTCCCTCAGTTAACAGGCAACAAGCATTTATTAAATGTTTATCACCATGTGATATGAACTATGGTAAGCAATAGGGAAACAAATAAAGGTAAAAACACAGTCCCTGCTCTCAAAGAGATTATATTCTGATTTTTCTGAATAAAATTTCATTTAATCCATTGCTTATTGCAATGTTCTGTGGATATGCTTGGAAAATGAGAAAATCACACCTGTCAGCCAAGCAGAACACCTGCTAGAACACAACGTACAAGAGGGACTATACTGCCCTAGGGTCAAAGAAAGGGAGCCAAGATCACAGAGGAAGTAGTAGTGATAACTCATTTTTCATCAAGGTAGGACTGGCGGTGAGCATAACTTCAGTGTGCCTTTAGAAAGTTAATGTTCACATATTTAGTAACTCAGATGCTCAGTCTTTAGACTTCCTTGCCACATATATCTCGAACACTGGGATCAGTGTTTGGAGTGAAATGCTAAGGAAACTGAAACCTATATCCTCCTACTGAAACTATGTTTAGTCATCACTAGATCACAGAAGGTGGAAATCCTTACCAACTAGTTATTTCATTACCCTATAGTAATATCTAGTTCCCGCTCTTGTAATTGAGGAATGATTCATCATCTACTGGGGTGAAAATCTTTCTCATCATCTATCTTTACAATCCCATTCTTTTTCCTCAATCTTACCCTTCCATAACCAAGGACAATGTTATCTTCTGCCATTTTGAACTTTCAAGTAATCATTGATAAGCTAGATATTTTATTTTGTACTCTTTCCATTTTCCAGTGTTCATAGAAATTTTTTTTCTTCTGTCCCTAGCTTCCCTTTTCTATCCAGTTCAGATTCACCCTTCTCTCCTGACACATAAGTTGAAGAAATGGATCCGAGCATATTTGAATTCCATTAATACTTCTAGATCCTTCCTCTGCCAACATCACTGCATAATCACTCTTCCTTTGAGGTTCATTGCATTTCTCTCTCTAGCTCTTACTCTCTCGCTCTCTCTGTTTCTGTTTGTCTCTCTTTCTGTATGTGTATATATATTATATACTATACTATATATTTATTTTATAACTACATACACATATACACATATAAACACATATGTATATACAGGTGTGTATATATTTAAACACGTGCGCATATATATACATATATGCGTGTATGTATATATGTATATGTAGTTATATATTCAAATCAATCTTCCTTCTTTCACTAAAAGGTCTGTGGTAGATTGAGAGTAATCTTCCTCATCACTACCTTTGCTCTCATACTTGGATATTTCAGTGCACATAGCAATATTTCCTGGTCTTCCAGTTCATTGAGCTAATCAATTCCTATAACCTTCACTATCATTCTACATTATCACCCTTATATTTCTTCCATTTATCTACCCATCCATTCATTTATTTTTAAAAATCTGAGTTGCAAATTCTCTTTCTTTTTCCAGCCCTCCCCATTGAGAAAGCAAGCAATGTGACATTAATTAAATACATGAAATCATGTAAAACATATTTCCATATTAGCCATGTTAGGGAAAAAAAACAAGAAAAATAAGGTGAACTAATTATGTTGCAATCTCTATCTAGAGTTCATCAGTTCTCTCTCTCTGGAAGCTGGTAGCATTTTTTCATCCTGAGTTCTTTGGAATTGTTTTGAATCACTATATTGATTAGAATAGCTAAGTGTTTCAACCTGATCATCAATACAATATTGCTATTATTACATATAATGTTCTCCTGGTTCTTCTCACTTAAGTTTGTATAGGTTCATATAAGTCTTCTCAGGTTTTTCTGAAACAATTTTTGTCCTTTATTGTACAATATTATTCCATCACAATCATATCACAACTTGTTCAGACCCCCTTTTACCTCACTGCCATGCCCAACGAGACCACTTCTATGACATTGAACTCTGATGTTTCACATGTCTGATAATTATCTCCACTCCTTTCATCTTGCCCTTTGCCTCACTCCTTCAAAGTCTACCATTCACCCTCACAACAGCCTATAAGCCTCACATTCTTCTCTGTTCTCTTAATTTATCACTCCTACTCTGGTCTCTTCTTCTGTTCACAATCTTGATTCCAGAGTAGCTAAAATATAGAGCATCATAGAGCTGTGGGGTTTTTTTTGTTTTAAAACTCTTCATAAAATGCTTCAAACATAAGTCAGACCACATTTTTTTTACTGTACACCTGAGATTTTGTCAAATAATTTGTTGAAATCAAATATATTCTATCTCTGTCATTACCTTTTCTTATAATTCCATGACCATCTGTCTTCAATTCTCCTTCTCCTATACTGCCAAACATTGGTTGAAGATATCACACAAAATATGTGAAAGTCCCCTACAAATTGTTCTGATATGATCTCATGGCAATTCTCTTATTTGTTTGTTTTTTGGCTTTCCATAATGTTACCCAAATGGGTGCTCCAAACTTTTTTGTCTCTTCTTAAATCACCAATATTTCCTCAGTTCATTTTCCTTAAGTACATGATCCTACTCCCTAATTTTTTGAGATAGTTATGAACTCTTATCTCTGTAGCTCTATAACAAAATGCCCTAAACATAATTTCTTTTCTCCTTTATTTCATATTTTTAGAAAGAAGCAAACCATTCCACCATCAAGAAAAATTAAGTTAAAGAATGTAAAGTTCTGATTGACTTGGCACTTAGTAAGAACCTGATATCTTCATTAGCACTTAGTAAGAACCTAACAAGAAAGAGAGAGAGAGAGAGAGAGAGAGAGAGAGAGAATGCTTCAATATGTATTCAGACACAATTAGTGCTTTTTCTGGGTATGGATAGAATATTTCATCCTAAGTTCTTCAGAGTACTTATGGATGATGGTACTACTGAGAATAACAAAGTCATTTACAGCTGGTCGTCCCAGAATACTGCTATTACTTTGTATACAATATATTTCACATTGTTCATGGAAGACTTTCCAGGTTGTTTTTTTTTTTCCTCTGGGAGCATCCTGATCATCATTTTCTAGAGAACAATAATATTCCATCACAAACACATACCACAGTTTAATGAGACATTCCCCAATTGATGGGCATCCCCTCAACTTTTAATTTTTTTTTGTCCTGAGAAGAGAGCTGCTATGAATAATCTTTGTACATGTAGGTCATTTTCCTTTTTTTCCTGTATATTTTCTGGATCTCTTTTGGTATTCATGCCTAGCAGTGGTGTTGTTAGGTCAGAGGATATGCATGAATGTGCAGCCCTTTGGGCACAAATCATAGTTTTTGATCATTTATCAACTGGGGCATGTCAGCCCACATTTTTCATATTGTACTCCTGAGGCTTTGTCAAATAATTTGTTGAAATTAAGGTATATTGTATCTCTCTCATTACCCTTACCTATAATGCTAATAACTCCTTAAGAAAAAAAAAAGATAATGATGCTAATCCAAATTAACTTATTCTCTAAGAACACATGGCAGCTTTTATTAATTACTTCAATTTCCAAGTCAAAAATATAGACCTCTTGTACATATTAACATCATAAAAGATTCCTTGAAATAACCACAGAAATAATTTTATACAAAGATACTTTACCTCTAAATATCAAGTGAGGCATGAAAATTCTATACTAGCCAACGTTGTTTGCCACTGTGAGAGAAAATATGAGTACATCTCTCTTTGAAAGGTAATACATATAGTCAGTGAAGTGAGTCTGTAACAGTACAGAAGGAATTCAGTAGGTTGGCTTACATGTGGAATATTATACAAGGCTTATAGTGGGGAAAAAAAAATGGGGGTTGAGTGGCAGATACCAGATTGAGATCATTAGATAGGATGTGAAACATGGTATACAGTCTGAGGCTCACTAGGTATACTAGGCAACATATGACTTCGATGTTATTCACCAATTAGGATAACACGGTCTGTCTAAAACCAGGAAAATTGCCATACAACTTGGAAAATAGGAAATTTCATGATTTGTTTAAAAGGAAAGAAAAACAGCAGCTGAAAAGTACAGAGATCTTGACTTCAATCCCTAGCAAATTTTGGAATGTCTTACAGGAGGGATATATTGTACATCTTTAGAAAAGGGAGTGATCATCACCAAAAGTAAGGATGGATTCCCAAAGAACCAATTATGACAAGATAACTTCATTTTTCTTTTTTGCTAGTATAAGAAGACTGGCTAGAGCCATCAAAAACCACTAGAATTTTTAAGCAGAAGCTAGATGATGACAGGTTGGAGATGCTGAAGAAGGGATTTTCAACCAGATAGTTGGCAACAAAACTGGGCTCTCTTGTTCTTTCAAATCCAGGTTGTAATCACCTCTCACTTGGACTTGCTGTAGCAAGATCCTCCTAACAATATTCTACAATTCCTCCTGACATTCATATTTCTGTTAATGATGATTCCATTCTCCAGTTTTTGAGAAATGTCATGTCTGAGACACTTCTGATCTTTGCTTTTGGTGACTGTTGATGTTCAATCACCGGGTCCTACAAATTAAAGTCTCTTATCTATCCCCTTTCTATCCCAAATGCTACTATTAAAGTATAGGTTGTCATCGCCTCTCATCAAGAGTACTATAATCCATTCATTTTGAATGAATTTTTATTTTATTAATAACTTTTTTTAACACCGCCCTCATTCACACTAATAGATAACCATTCTTTACAACAACAACAAAAAGTAACACAATTTGGCAAAAACAATTAATACTAAAAACAACTGGACATTACATCCTATTTCCCATATCTTTTGGCCCTACATTTCGGTAAGTAAGTCAGGAGAAGTGATGCCTCATATTTCTTTTGGGGTCAAGCTTGTTCTTTATAATTTTGGAATATTTATTTTCAAAAATTTTGCCGTGGTTGTCCTGTCCATTTACACCTTTGTAACAATTTTTCCTATAATCCCCTGCCACTCTCATTTTGCTTTCTTTACTGTCCATGAGTTCATGTAAGTCTTTTCATGCTTTTTTGTATTGACTACATTAGCAGTTTCTTACAGCATGTTAATATTTCATTATGTTCAAGTACCACAGTTTGGTGAGCCATTCTCCAATCAATGAGCATCCATTTCATTTTAAGCTTTTTTTTTTTTTTTTTTTTTTGCTAACAGAAAGAATATGTATAAATATTTTCCTCTACATGGGAACTTTCTTCTTAACAATGACCTCCTTGGAACAATTGTTTATTAGAAGAATCCCTGGATCAAAGTTTATAGAATTTTACTCATTTTATTTGAACAATTTCAAATTATTTCAAATTTTTTTTTGCTTGTTCATACAGTTCTACCCATAATGCATTACTCTGCCTACTTTCCTACAACCCCACCAACACTGACTATTACAATCTTTTATCATATTTGAAAATTTTCTGGATATGAAGTGAAACCTACTATTGTTATGATTTGTGTTTTCCTTATTATTAGTGATGTGATGCATTATTGTGGCTTGTGATTAATTTAAAATTCTTTATATGAGAACTGTTTCTTTTTTTCCCCTTTCTTTTAACCACTTACCAATGAAAAGAATGGCTTTTGCTCTTATGGCTTTTGGACTTTTATATTTCTATTATCTTGGATACTAAACTATTAAAGAAATTTGATAAAATTATTTTTCACATTTATCACTTTATTTTTTAGCTTTAATAATTTAATAATAAGTCTCTCCAAGCCTCTCTGTATTCATCATGCTGTGTTAGGAATATAAGGTGATAACTCAGGTTGTCTGGGCAATTCTCTGGCTCAGAATTCACACTTTTGGTTCAGGCCTTTGAAGGGAGTTTACACCTTTGGACTTCTGAGGTAGAGTTTACATGTTTAAAGGAGTTTGCACCTTTAGAGAGAGCAAGTTCATTGGCTGTAGGAGTTCTCACAAGTCCATTCTCTGCTAGGATAAAAGAGGAGGGCAGTACGGCAAGGAGTTAGTCGAGTCTGCTTGGGAGATTGAGTTGAGACGGCAGTCTGGAAAGATAACTTAGAAATGACTGGACCTTCACAGTGCTGGTCATTTCTTACAGAACAATAATATTCCATAACATTCATATACCATAATTTACCCCACCATTCTCCAATTGATGGGCATCCATTCATTTTCCAGTTTCTAGCCACTACAAAAAGGGCTGCCACAAACATTTTGGCACATACAGGTCCCTTTCCCTTGTTTAGTATTTTCTTGGGATATAAGCCCAGTAGGAGCACTGCTGGATCAAAGGGTACGCACAGTTTGATAACTTTTAGGGTATAATTCCAGATTGCTCTCCAGAATGGTTGGATTCTTTCACAACTCCACTAACAATGCATCAGTGTCCCAGTTTTCCCACAGCCCCTCCAACATTCATCATTATTTTTTCCCATCATCTTAGTCAATCTGACAGGTGTGCAGTGGTATCTCAGAGTTGTCTTAATTTGCATTTCTCTGATCAATAGTGATTTGCAGCACTTTTTCATGTGACTACATATAATTTTAATTCTTCATCTGAAAATTGTTTATATCATTTGATCATTTATCAATTGGAGAATGGCTTGATTTCTAATAAATTAGAGTCAGTTCTCTATATATTTTGGAAATGAGGCCTTTATCAGAACCTTTAACTGTAAAAATATCTCCCAATTTGTTACTTCCCTTCTAATCTTGTTTCCATTAGTTTTGTTTGAACAAAAGCTTTTTAATTTGATGTAATCAAAATTTTCTATTTTGCGATCAATAATGATTTCTAGTTCTCCTTTGGTCACAAATTCCTTCCTCCTCCAAAAGTCTGAGAGGCAAACTATCCTATGTTCCTCTAATTTATTTATGATCTCATTCTTTATGCCTAAATCATGTATCCTTTTTGATCTTATCTTGGTATGTGGTGTTAAGTGTGGGTCCATGCCTAATTTCTGCCATACTAATTTCCAGTTTTCCCAGCAGTTTTTGTCAAATAATGAATTCTTATCCCAAAAGTTGGGATCATTGGGTTTGTCAAACACTAGAATGTTATAGTTGTCCACTATTTTGTCCTGTGAACCTAACCTATTCCACTGACCAACTGGTCTATTTCTTAGCTAATTCCAAATGGTTTTGGTGACTGCTGCTTTATAATATAGTTTTAGATCAGGTACAGCTAGGCCACCTTCATTTGATTTTTTTTTCATAAATTCCCTTGAAATTCTTGACCATTTTTTCTTCCATATGAATTTTGTTATTTTTTCTAGGTCATTGAAATAGTTTCTTTGGAGTCTGATTGGTATAGCACTAAATAGATTAGTTTTGTCATCTTTATTATATTTGCTCAATCTATCCAAGAGCACTTAATGTCTTTTCAATTATTTAAATCTGACTTTATTTTTGTGGCAACTGTTCTGTAATTTTGCTCATGTAATTCCTGATTTTCCTTTGGTAGATAGATTCCCAAATATTTTAGATTATCAACAGTTATTTTGAATGGAATTTCTCTTTGTATCTCTTGTTGGATTTTGTTGACGATGGATAAAAATGCTGAGGATTTATGTGGATTTATTTTGTATCCTGCAACTTTGCTAAAGTTGTGAATTATTTCTAATAGCTTTTTAGTAGAAGATTTAAAGGATTACATATAGTCGATAAGGTGCCAGAAGAATGGGCAGAGATTTACCATAGTGTACAGGAGGCAGCAACAAAAAACATTCCACAGGAGATCATTATATACTTCAACAACAATACTGTATGAGGATGTATTCTGATGGAAGTGGATGTCTTCAACAAAGAGAAGATCTAATTCAGTTCCAATTGATCAATGATGGACAGAATCAGCTACACCCAGAGTAGGAACACTGGGAAATAACTGTAAACTGTTTGCATTTTTGTTTTTCTTCCCAGGTTATTTTTACCTTCTGAATCCAATTCTTCCTGTGCAACACATATATTGTATCTAAGATATACTATAACATATTTAACATGTATGGGACTGCCTGCCATTTAGGGGAGGGGGTGGAGGGAAGGAGGGAAAAATTTGGAACAAAAGTGAGTGTATGGGATAATGTTGTAAAAAATTACTCATGCATATGTACTGTCAAAAAAAGTTATAATTATAAAATTAATTTTAAAAATAAAGTATATTAAAAAAAAACATTCCACAGGAAAAAAAAGAACAAGAAAGTAAAATGGCTGCTGAGGCAAATAGCTGAGAAAAGAAGGAAAGAGAAAGGAAAAAGGAGAAAGGGAAAGATATGCCCAATGAAAGCAAAATTCCAGAAAAGAGCAAGAAGGTTTTCTTAAATGAGCAATGGAAAGAAATAGAAGAAAAACCAAAAAAAAAAAAATTGGCAAAGACAAGAGACATCCTCAAGAAAATTAGATAAATCTAGGGAATGTTTTATATAAAAATTGTCTTGATAAAAGACTTAAAAGCAAAACAGATCAAGAAGGGGTGGCAAGACTATACAAAAGAATGATACAATGCCAGACATATAGGAAGAGACTTCAGCAAAAGGAAGATCCATGAGTTCCAAATTAGCTAGTATTCTGGGTTTCACCCTGTGTTACAATATGGAAGTTGGTATAGGTGAGGTGCTAACTGACTTCATTTTCCATTGTCACTTCCAAGTTTGTGAACTTGATTAAGATTATTGCCATATGGAGAAATCTGTAATTTGATTTGTTAAATGATTCTCTTTAAAATATTTTTTTTCTATAGCTTTTTTTCCTTAAAAAGGAAAGATGGAATCTACTCAACTCATCTTATGACCTTCAATGATAAATTGTTGAAAGATTATATTGGGATCTTTGATCATTTAGGTAGACTGACAATTTTAAAAATTATTTCTTATCAATCTATTTTCTGTATCAATTTCACATTCTTTTGTATTTTTCCAATATTTTGCTTTTGTTGTATTGTTTCTTGATTTCTCAAAAAATCATTAGGTTCCTCATGCTTAATTCTAATTTTTCCCTCTTGTTCTATTTTTTTTTCTTCTGAGGCTGGTGTTAAGTGACTTACCCAGGGTCACACAGCTAGGAAGTGTTAAGTGTCTGAGATCAAATTTGAACTCGGGTCCTCCTGAATTTAGGGCTGGTGCTCTATACACTGCACCACCTAGCTGCCCCTTCTATTTATTTTTAATAATAGTTTTCTATTTTCAAAATATATGCAAAGATAGTTTACAGCATTTACCCTTCCAAAACTTTGAGTTTCAAAATTTTCTCTCTCCCTCTCCTAGAGAGCAGTAATCCAATATATGTTAAACATGTGCAAATCTTCTATACATATTTCAACATTTATCATGCGGTACAAGAAAAATCAGATCAAAAAGGAAAAAAAAATAGAGGAAAAAAAGGTGTGAAATAACAATAAAGAATACTATGTTGCGCTCTACATTCAATCCCCACAATTCTTTTTCTGAATGCAGATGCTCTGTCCATCTCAAGTCTGTTGAACTGGCCTGAATCACCTCACTGTTGCAAAGAGCCATGTCTGTAATGTTCTCTTCTCTAAATTGTAATGTTCTCTTGGAGCAGGTCTCTTGGGGAGCTTCTGGGAGTAGCCTTAGTTTCAGTTCAGTTCAACAATCCCAAATGCAGCCAGGAATTAAAGTCCAAATCCTTTATTTTCTCCTTCCAAGTATTGTCTCCTTCCTTGGGCCCGGTTAGCTTTAATAGAGGCCTGTCTCTCTCCTTGGTTCCCGAGAGCTCTTGTCCAAATGTCTTTAGCCAGCACAAAGGTGGAAGTTGGAATGGAATCTTGACTCCACCTCCGAGAGTGGGATTGTGGGTTTCTGTGGGCTTGTGAATCTCCCAGAAGTCAATCCTAATTGTGAATCTCCCAAAGTTTCCTCTGGCCCTGAGAGCTTTTTGCTCATATGCTACACACCAATCATTTCATCACTAGGAAACCATTATTTGTTGTAGGATTAAATCAATGCTAAATTAGATTTTTTTTTTTTTAGGCTGGGGTTAAGTGACTTGCCAAGGGTCACACAGCTAGGAAGTGTTAAGTGTCTGAGACCAGATTTGAACTCGGGACCTCCTGAATTCAAGGCTGGTGCTCTATCCACTGCACCACCTAGCTGCCCCGTAAATTAGATTTAACCATTGTCTCCTCAATTCCACTCAGTACCTTGTTTCAAGTTCTGGCCCATAACATCTCCTTGTAGGGTCAGATCAATTATACTGAACCATGCTAAATTAGATAATTATTGTTTCTTATCTGTAAGGTCTGGGCTAGCTCCCTGAAGGATTCAGAATCAGCCAGAATCAGGATAAGCAAAAGTCTCTGCCCCATGTTGGGCACCAAAATGTGAAGTTTTCTTGGGGGCAAATTTTCTTGGGGAGTTTCTGGAGCCAGCCTTAGTTTTAGTTCAGTTCCAATAATCACCAAAATGCAGCCAGGAGTTAAAGTCCAGATCCTATATTGTGTCCTTCAAAGTCTTGAATCTTTTCCTATTAGAATGTCTCCAGCCAGCTTCAGTCTCTAGCTCCCTCTGAATCCAAAGCCTCCAGCAAGCATGAAGGCAGACGTGGGAATGAAATCTTCACTCTGAATCTCCTAGCATGTGAAAATCAGACTCTGCCTCCGATAGTGTGGGATTGTGAGTTTCCCAGAATTCAATCCTAGATGTGCATCTCCCAGAAGTCCATGAGTAGGCTTTTCCTTTAGACTTGTGAATCTGCTGGACTTGCGAGTCCACTGAATCCTCGCTCTGAATCTCCTCCTTGACCAAATCCAGACTGACTTCCCCACTCAGTGTTGGCTCCTTATATCCTCCCAGAGAATGGGCTTGTGGGTACTCCCTGGGCTTGTGGGAGTTCTTTAAAGGGCCAATGAAGGAACTCCTTTGAAAGTGTAAACTCCTTTAAAGGTGTGAACTCTGAACCAGAGAATTGTTAAGTACAAGACAATCTACTTAGCATCTAGTAATAATCCTAACACTTATCCATTCCAGTGACTTAGCACCTTGTAAGAATCCTAACACATGTCCATCAGAGTTGTTCATCACATAATTTTGTTGATGCTGTATACAACCTTCTCTTGGTTTTGCTCACTTCATTCAGCATCAGTTCATCTAAGTCTCTCCAGGTCTTTCTAAAATCATCTTGCCGAGTTTCTTAGAGAACAATAATGTTCCATAACATTCATATACCATAACTTATTCAGCCATTCCCCAAAGTGATGGGCATCCAATCATTTTTCAGTTTCTTGCCACTACAAACATTTTTGCACATATGTGTTCTTTCCCCTTTTTTATGATCTCTTTATCAGCTCTGTATCCAGTAGAAACACTGCTGGATCAAAGGGTAAGCACAGTTTGTCAATTCTATTTTAAAGGCATGAGTTTCCTCAGTGAGTTTTTGTACTTGTTTACCCACTTGGCTAATTTTGCCTTATAGGTCATTCTTCTCTTCATTAGTATTTTTTTTTGTATTTCCTTTTGCATCACTATCATTTCTTTTCCTAATTTTTCCTCTACCCCTATTACTTGATTTCTGAAATCCCTTTTGAGTTCTTCCATGGTCTCAGATAAATTCTTCTTTTTCTTGGAGGTTTTGGATGTAGGAGCTCTGATTTTGTTTTCTTTCAAGTTTGTGTTTTGATCTTCCTTGATACCATAGAAATGTTCTATGATTAGCATCTTTTTCTGTTGTTTATTCGTTTTTCCAGTCTATCACTCAGCTCTTAATTCTTTGTTAAAGTAGGGATCTGTTAGTGGGTCTAATGTTCCAAGTTTTTTGGTTTTGGTGGAGCTGTTTGCAGAAATCCTTCTAAAGACCTGTACAGTAAGCCAGGTAAAGCAACCTGGATCTAAGTATAGGCAAAGCAATAGATTCTTGACTCAATACTAGTAAAGAGACCCAGTTAATCTCCTTTTGACCAGTTTTTCAAACCTCTTACCACCTGTGGGCTGTGATCTCTGGGAAACTGCTGCTGTTGCTATCACTGTTGCTGCTTTTGGTCCAGTGGCTCCCAAAATCTGCTCCTGGTTCTGACTCTTGGTGTTTGTGGTCTGAGATGCTTGGGTTGCCATCTCTCCTGCTTCTAATTCAAAGGCCCAGAGGCCAATTCCTTGTTTTCTGAAGTTGGGGCAATGCTGGTGGAGTCTGCATTTTAACTGTACTCCAGTGACCTTTTCAAGTGGTCTAGGTCAGGAAAACTTTCCCACTCTTTCTGTGAGTTCTGATACTCTATAAAGGTTAAGTCAGAACTTGGAGAGATTTGTGAAAGAATCAGGTGAATTCCTGCTTTCACTCTGCCAACTTGGTTTTGCCTTTCTCCAATGGATCCTTTTGGGTATTCATCATTTCACCTGAACTCTAAGGGCCATTATTATTATTCTAACTATCCTAGCCTAAGTGAGGACAAATAATCTTTCTCCATTTTTCAGCTACTTAGATTTTGGTATTTAGTAAAAATAAATTTATATTTTAAAGGAAAAACAAAACAAAACACAAACATAGAAACAGTTTCATAAAGCACAAAACCTGCATTCTACTTCTTTAACCTTGAATTTTTCTACAAAAGCTTTTTATTTTCAAAATATATGCATAGATAATTTTCAACATTCACCCTTGTAAAACCTTGTGATACAATTTTTTCTCTCCCTTAATGCATGCCCTCTCCTAGAAGTCAATTAATCCAATATGTGTTAAATGTGCAATTCTTCTATACATATTTCCACAATTATCATGCTGCAGAAGAAAAATCAGATCAAAAAGGAAAAAAATGGGAAAGAAAAGAAAATGTAAGCAAACAACAACAAAAAGAATGAAAATACTATGTTGTGATCCATACTCAGTTCCCACGGTCCTTTCTATGGGTGTAAATGGCTCTCTTCATCACAAGACAATTGTTGCCATGTACAAGGACATCCTGATTCTGTTCATTTCACTTAGTATAAGTTCATTTAAGTTTCATCAACCCTCTCTGAAATCAGCCTGCTGATCTTTTTCTTATAGAATAATAATATTTCAAAACATTCATATACCATAACTTATTCAGCCATTCTTCAGCTGATAGGCATCCACTCAGTTTCCAGTTTCTTGCTGCTACAAAAATGGCTGCTACAAACATTTTTGTACATGTGGGTTCCTTTCCTACCTTTAAGATCTCTTTAGGATACAAACCCAGTAGAAATCCTCCTGGATCAAAGGCTATGAACAATTTGATAGCCCTATGGGCATAGTCCCAAATTGCTCTCCAGAATGGTTGAATCAGTTCACAACTCCATCAACAATGTATTTATTGGTGTCCCAGTTTTCCCACATCCCCTCCAACATGTGTCATTATCTTTTCCTGTCATCTTTGTCAGTCTAAGAGGTGTGTAGTAGTACCTCAGAGTTGTCTTAATTTGCATGTCTGTGATTAATAGTGATTTAGAGCACCTTTTCATATGACTAGAAATGATTTCAGTTTCATCTGAAAATTGTTCATATCCTTTGATCATTTATCAATTGGAGAATGGTTTGAATTCTTTTTTTTTTAATAGTTTTTATTTACCACATATATGCATGGGTAATTTTACAACATTGATAACTGTCAAACCTTTTGTTCTAATTTTCCCCCCTTTCCCCTCCAGATGGCAAGTTGACAAATACATGTTAAATATGTTGAAGTATAAATTAAATACAATATATGTATACATGACCAATCAGTTGTTTTGCTGTACAAAAAGAATTGGACTTTGAAATAGTGTACAATTAGCCTGTGAAGGAAATCCAAAATGCAGGCGGACAAAAATAGAAGGATTGGGAATTCTATGTAGTGGTTCATAGTCAACTCCCAGAGTTCTTTCTCTGGGTGTAGCTGGTTCAGTTCATTACTGCTCTATTGGAACTGATTTGGTTCATCTCATTGTTGAAAATGTCCACATCCATCAGAAATGATGATCATATAGTATTGTTGTTGAAATATACAACAATCTCCTGATCCTACTCATTTCATTCAGTATCAGTTCATGTAAGTCTCTCCAGGCTTTTCTGAAATCATTCTGTTGGTCATTTCTTACAGAACAATAATATTCCATAACATTCATATACCACAATTTATTCAACCACTCTCCAATTGATGGGCATCCACATAGTTTCCAGTTTCTGGCCACCACAAAGAGGGCTGCCGCAAACATTTTGGCACATACAGGTCCCTTTCCCTTCTTTAAGATCTCTTTGGGATATAAGCCCAGTAGTAACACTGCTGGGCCAAAGAGTATGCACAGTTTGATAACTTTTTGAGCATAGTTCCAAATTGCTTTCCAGAATGGCTGGATGTATTCACAATTCCACCAACAATGTATCAGCGTCCCTGTTTTCCCAGATCCCCTCCAACATTCTGCATTATCTTTCTCTGTTATTCTAGCCAATCTAGCAGATGTGTAGTGGTATCTCAGAATTGTCTTAATTTGCATTTCTCTGATCAATAATGACTTGGAGCATCTTTTCATATGACTAGAAATAGTTTCAATTTCTTCATATGAGAATTGTCTGTTCATATCCTTTTACCATTATCAATTGGAGATTGGCTTGATTTCTTATAAATGAGAGTCAGTTCTGTATATATTTTGGAAATGAGGCCTTTATCTGAATAAAATAAAATGTTTTCTCAGTTTATTGTGTCCCTTCTAATCTTATCTGCATTAGTTTAGTTTGTACAAAAAAATTTCAATTTGACATATTCTATTCAAAGTTTTCTACTTTGTGATCAATAATGATCTCTAGTTCTTCTTTGGACATAAATTCATTCCTCTTCCACAGGTCTGAGAGGTAAACTATCCTATGTTCCTCTAATTTATTTATAATCTCATTCTTTATGCCTAGATCATGAACCCATTTTGACCTGACCTTGGTGTTCAGTGTTAAGTGTGGGTCAATGCCTAGTTTCTGCCATATTAATTTCCAATTGTCCCAGCAATTTTTGTCAAACATTGAGTTATTATCCCAAAGGCTGGGGTACTTGGGTTTTTCAAACACTAGAATATTAGAGTTATTGATTATTTTTTCCTTTGGACCTAACCTATTAGTGGTTTGAATTCTTATAAATTTGGGGCAGTACTCTATATAGTTTAGAAATAAGGCCTTTATCAGAACTCTTCAATGTGAAATTTTTTCCTAGTTTATTGTTTCCCTTCTAATCTTGTCTGCAATGTTTTTTTGGGATACAAAAACTTTGTAACTTAATATATAACTTTGATTATTTATTATTTATTAACGTATTCTAGTTCTTCTTTGGTCACAATTTCCTTCCTTCTCCACAGATCTGAGAGGTAAACTATCCTATGTTGTTCTAATTCATTTATAATATCACTCTTTATGTCCAAATCAGGAACCCATTTTGACCTTATCTTGGTATAGGGTGTTAGATGTGGGTCGATGCCCTGGTATACTAGTTTCCATTTTTCCCAAGCAGTTTTTGTCAAATAGTGAGTTCTTATCCCAGAAGCTGGGGTCTTTTGGGTTGCCAAACACTAAATTACTATAGTCATTGACTATTTTGTACTGTGAATCTAATCTATTCCACTGATGGACTATTCTATTTCTTAGCCAGTACCAAATGTTTTAGATGAACACTGCTTTATAATATACTTTTAGGTCTATTACAGCCAGGCCACCTTCATTTGACATTTTTTTCCATTAGTTCTCTTGGAATTCTTGACCTTTTGTTCTTCCAGATGAACTTTATTATTTTTTTTCTAGCCCTGTAAAATGATTTCTTGGATGTTTGATTAATATAGTACCAAATAAGTAGATTAATTTAGGTAGCATTGTCATTTTTATTATATTAGCTTGGCCTACCCAGGAGCACTTGATATTTTTCCAGTTGATTAGATCCAACTTTGTGTGCAAAGTGTTTTGTAGTTTTGTTTATATAGTTCCTGACTTTATCTTGACAGGTGGACTCCCAAATATTTCATATTATCTATTATATATCTAATAGATATCATATTATCTATCTAGTCATTTTAAGTGAAATTCATCTTTGTATTTCTTGCTGCTGGACTTGTTGGTAATATGTAAAAATGCTGACGATTTATATGGATTTGTTTTGTATTGGAGTTTATTTTAACCAACACCAAGTCACAATATTGTAGATGAAATCTAATCACTGTCAGAGTTCAGAGTCAGTAGTACCTTCTTGGCTTCTAGTAATTCAGCCCAAGTTTAGATTAGTTCCATGACACCCCATCCCCATAAGAACATTGTCCATTTACATAGATTTTGTAGCTTATTAAAACCCCTCAGATATTGATTTTATATTTATGTGCAAATCTTTATTTTATCCCTATTAAATATCCTTTTGTTAGTTCTGGTTCACTAACCTCAGTCTGTTGAAATCTGTGGATATGCCAATTCAGTTATCATTTTCTCATACACAAATTTCATACATATACTTTGGCGTCTTTAGATAAGTTAATGAAAAGTCAGGCCACTGAAAGCGCTGAATGAGAGAATATTCTTAAAGAAAGACAACAGGGCATCTAGGTAATGCAGCGTTTACAGCACCAGCCCTGAAGTCAGGAGGATCTGAATTCAAATATGGTCTCAAACACTTACCACTTCCTAGCTGAGTGATCCTGGGCAAGTCACTTAACCCCAATTGCCTCAGGAAAAAAAAGAAAGACAAGCATTATATGATACTAGTTTAGCATTATGTGATAGTCTCCCCAACAAGCATCTGCTATTTTCTAATAGTCTAATATTTAAAGGCTTGACTCATCTAGGAACAGAGTTTATGTGGGCATAATGTAGCCCTTATTAGAGCTAAATCAGAAGTAAATGATGCTTTTCACTAAAAGGAAGAAAGAGAATGAAACCTGAAATGAAGAAAAAAATATTTAGTTTTGCTTAATAACACCTTATTACTTGGGTCTTGATGACTGAATTATAAATATAGTCTACATAATCATATATTGGGATTTTTCACTCCACACTGCTCTGATTTTTAACATCTAGCTGGTTATCTTAATGATAATTAACGTACTAAAAGTACATTTCAAGGGACATTATAGTGGGGAAACAACGAAAATCAAAACCGAAATTGATATTTCATCCTTTAAATATTTTAATTGAAGCCTAACTCATGGGGGTATTAGAGAATGAAAACATAGATTAGGTCAGAAAGTCTTTCTCCCTGAGCAGAAAGGAAAGCACATGATGGAATGCCATCTGGTTCCTTCAAATCTAAAAGAGAAACACTTTAATTCTTCAAGATTAAGTACATTCAAGCGTGATGCTCCAGCTGTATAGTATGGGTTTCAAATGTGATCCTTTAGACTAAAGAATTCTACACACCTCAAAGAACCCAAACTGCAGCAGTCACAGCCCATTACCAAAGCAGGAAATGGACAAAGTTGTTATCAGGGACCTCCTGGTCCCTTCCTTCTGCCAACGGGCTACAGAGAGAAACATCACCTGGCTCCAGCTCTGAATCTCTTTCTCATGCCTTCATCAATATTTTCCTTATTCCCTTGGGACCTCCGAAAAATTAACCATATTAACCAATCATCGTTAACATTATCTCACTGACCTAATGTGCTACTTCTTACAACTACACAGTGCCTTAAAGCAGCTAGGAAGAATTACAGTGGAATAATGAGGAATTGCTTTGCCAATTTTCCCCTCACTCTTCAGGTTACAATGGGGCTACTGAACAGACTCAATTCAATTCAATAAATGTGCAGTATTTATTATATTTGAGGAACTGTTTTCTACTTTAAGAATATGAAGAGGAAAATGGAATAACCCTTGTCATCAAGGAATTCACATTCTACAGGCAGATATAACATGTATGCATGCACATGTGCACACACACATATGAATAATAGAAAAGATAATTTGAGGAGGAAGAGAAGTCACAGGATATCAGAGAATAAGAGAATTATAAATAATTGAAGGTTTCAAAGAAGACTCTTAAAGGAAAACAAGGTTTCACTAGCATGGAGTTGAGAAAAGAGTGAATTTCAGGCATGAATGAAACTCTCTTCATAGAAATAGAGGCAAGAAATGAAATACTGGATTTAGAGAATAGCTACCACCAGTCTAGTTTATCTTTAAATCAGAATGAATGAAGAGGGAAAAAAATGGGAAACTGGCTAGAAAATTAGGATGGAACCAGATCATTAATAATTTCACATGCCAAAAAGATGAGTCTATTTTAATCTTGAAAGAAAGATGGAACCAATGAAGATTTTTGAGCAGGTAAGTAAAGTGCTCAAGTCTTGTGTCTTAGAAGATTATTTTGGCAGCTATGTACAGGACTGATTAGAAAGGGGAGAGATTGCAAACAGAGACATAAATGGCTGGAGGAAGGAGAGCTGAAAGACTAAATGGAACTGTTAAAGAATAGACATATTTTTAAGCACCACAAAGAATTTCCACAAAAAAAAATTATCATATATTAGGAGGAAGAGGTGTTGCAAACAAATAGAAGGTAATAATAGTGAACATTTCCTTTCATGACCATTAGGCAATAAAAATAATAAACAGCTTATGGAATAGAAACAAAAGACACAGAGCCAAATGGAGAATTAACAACAGAATTTCAAATAATGAGTGTGGTAAAGAGCAAATCAAAGTAACAATGACCAAAATAATACTAAAATTTCTAGGATGGACCTAATGCATTCCTTAGGGGAAAAATAATATTCCAACAAACACACAGTATCAAATTAGAAGAACAGAATTAATGAAATGAATACACATTTTTTTTAAATTAGAAAGCCAACAGATAAGCCTACAGTAAGCACAAACAAGAAAGGATTAAAAATTAAAAGAATGAATGAATTTGAAATAAGATAGATACAATAGATAAGAGAAAAATAAATAAAACTAAAAGGTATATTTTTGCTTTGCAAAATGTAATAAAACTGATAATCTTTTAGTCAATCCCACTGTAAAGAAAGCAGGAAATAAAATCAGCAGAATAGTAAGTGAACAAATTGAAAACAAAACAAAATGAGAAGACATAAAAATAATTATCAGAGCCTATTATTCATATTCATATGCTAACAAAACTGACAACCAAGATGATCTAGAGTAATATTTCAAAAATACAAAATTTTTAAACTAAGAGAATACTAAATAGAGATCTTAAACCAATCTCAATAGCAGAAATGAAATTAGTTATAAAGGGATAACTAATGGAAAAATGTTTCACAATGTATTTACTGGAAAAATCTATTCAATTCTTAAAAGAATAAATAATACCAATTTTATGCAGAATCATTCTCAAAAACTGAGAAACTACTCTTCCAGGCTGTTTTTATAAGGCAAATGCAGTCTTAATACCTATAACAAGAATTGAAAAACACAAGAGACCTGTAACCCAATTTTATTAAGGGACATTGATTCAAAAATGCTAAATCCAATCTTATAAACAAATTATGGCAATATATCTAATATATCATTCATTATGACCAAGATGGATTTATACTAGGAATAAAAATTAAAGGTGAAAAGATAGATAAAGAGGGAAAAAAAACTCTCCCCACTTGCAGATAACATGATGGGTTACTTAGAAAGTCCTTGAGCACAGCAAAGATATTAACAAAGGCATAGTTTTAGTAACATCATTGGTTACAAATACCAACACTCAAAAATCAACATCATTTGTTAATAAAAATTAAGTAATAATAAAATCTAAGATGCAATAACAGAAGGAGAAATGTTATTTCAAATAACTACACAATATAAAAAATAGCGCAACATTAGTCTATCAAAACACAAATTATTCATATATTTTTAATTACTGAGTCCTCCTAATAGAAACAAAAACCAACTTCCGTAGCTGGAGGAATATTCAGTGCTCATGCTGGGGTTATTCCTTCACAGTTAAATCAAATCCTGTAGAGAAGTAGGGCCCATAATCATCAGGACAGATTACCACTCACAGGCTAAATAAGGCAGCTGAGCTAAGGCAATAAGGATCCTTGAAGGAGAAAAAGGAAGAAGGACTGCCAGGCAAGTTGGATCACCATCACCACCACAATATTGACCGTAATTTCCTCTGGGAACTTAGTGGAGATCCCTCAGCACTCTGAGCCCAACAGCCTTGTTAGCTGAAATAGTCCCTGTACCACCTGTTTCCAGCTCAGCCTTTGCTCTCATCATTGAGGGGAGAAATAGTTATGGAGAAGAGGACCATGTTCCTCATTACCACTAGCAACAACTGCTGAGTATTGCTAAGAGGAAAATGCTGAGAAGGCACTGATAGCAGCAGAATTTCCCCTCTCATGTCCCTTCTCCAAAACTGCTTCTAGTGCAGCACTCAGAGTCTCTATCTCCTAAGTCTGCTCATAAAAGAGGTCAGCCATCTCCATCATCTGTAAACTAAATTTCACTCAAGGGGAAGGCAAGTCCAGCCTAGCTGAGGCACAAAAGCACCCTATGTGATGGAAGAACAAGAAGCAGCATGTGCCAAACAGGTCATACCATCAACACCATTGTGATCATCAGCTCCCCTGAGATCCCAGTTGAAACAGCCCAGGTTCCTGAACCAAAGAGCTTCTGAAATAGTCATAGTCCCAGACCAAATATCTCTAATAATCATAACACTGAAATTGCTCTTACAGGGGTTACAGCCACATCTATTGAAGATCCAGAAAAGAAAGCTCTTGTCATTACAGTGTTTGATACTATCAAATAATTCAACAACAGAAATTGACATTATTTCATCAGTGGAAAATGTGTGTGTATGTATGTATATGCATCTGGGGTTAGGTGACTTGTCCAGGTCATACAGCTAGAAATTGTTAAATGAGTGAGGTCAGATTTTAACTGAGGGCCTCCTGACTTCAGGGCCAGTGCTTTATCCACTGCCCCATCCAGCTGCCTCCTAATGGAAATTATATTAAAGAAGAGACATTGTCAACCTAAGGATCATAGGACCTTCTACATGACACAGATAAAATCTCCCATATATGCTGTCTTCACCATTAAAGTGTAAGCTCTTTAAGAGTAGGAACTCTCTTGTTTTTCTATTTGTATCCTCAGTATTAATGCTTAATGAATATTATGTTCATTTAAAATAAAATGATAACACTAGCAAAGTTTGTTTATAGTTTTAATGCTGTAACAATCAAATTGTGAAAGGGATACTTTACAGAACTCAATAAAATAATTGCAAAATTCACTGAAGAAAAGAGATAGACTATCAGGGAAAATATTGAAATAGGATAAAGGGAAAATAGTGCTTCTAGACTTCAAACTGTATTAAAAAGAAACAATACTAAAAAAAAAAACATTTAGTATTGGTTAAAAAAATAAAATGGTAGACTAAAAAACAGAATAAAGGAATATCAGAAAAAAATGATTTGCAAAATAGAAGGATAGATTATTACCCTTTACAGATATAAGGATAGATGTATTCTTTTTTATATCACCACTGTTTTCTCCAATATCTCTCTTTCCCACTCTATCCAGAGGAAAACTAACGGAAAAATATTTTAAAGAAATATAAAAGAAATAAGTAAAAATGATCCATACAATGATAAAGTTTGAAAATCTGTGCAATGTACCATATTAGTGTTCCTCCTACCTCTACAAAAGCATAAGGAAAGGATGTCTATTTATATCTCTTCTTTGCAGTCATTCTTGACTATGTTAAAAATGTAGTTGATTGTTTTGGGTAATTCTTGTCATTTACAGTGTTGTTGCCATTTTATATGTTTATTTCTTGATTCTGCTTACTTCACTGTACCTCAATTCACATACATCTTTCCATATTTCTCTGTATTCAGAATATTCATCACTGATAACAGAACAGCTTAATATCCCCTTACATTTATATATCACAATTTATCTATTCATTCCTCAAATGATGGACATCCACTTTCCAATTCTTTCCTATCAAAAAAAAAAAAGTGTATTTACAAATATTTTGGCAATGTGGGAACTCTTTATCATTGGCCTCTTTGGAGTATAAACAGAGTAAAAAGGAGTTTTGTTAAAGGAAATGAACATTTTAGTCACTTTATGGAGATGTCTTTTCATCCAACTAGAGATACAGGCAATTACAAAATGCATGATACGTAATTCTTGTTACATAAAACTGAAAAGATTCTGACCCAATAAGTAAATGAAAACATTCCCAAGTTTTTATCTCACATCAAGAGAATCAGCAAGGATAACAACAATATGAATAGAAAGAACAATAATAAAACAAGCAAGTGTTCCAAAGTTATGAACAAGCAAAGTCTCAGAGAAGAGTCACAAGAAGATATGTTTTTGAACTGGTGGAAGGTTGACAAACATGACTCGTATAAATTTGCAAACTTTTTCAATGATCAATATTACCAATTTTTTCTTTTTTTTTCTTTAAAATATTAATTGTTATAAGAGATGGGTTTTTTTTGAGAGAATGGAGTGAAATTGAAAAAAGTAGTTATAGAAAAAAACTCAAAATATACCAATAAAATTTATTTTAAAATAATTAGTACTATCATGATTAATAGTAACTACCAACAATATATCTATACTTTTTAAAATCCAAGTAATCAAAATAAATTCATCTTGGATACTGACAGTCAATTTTATGAGACTGGGTACAGGATGGGTAAAATCCATTAAATAAACATTAAGTACCTACTATGTGTCAGGCACTATGCTATGTCCTGGAGACTCAGTCAAAAATAAACCAACTCTTGCCCTCAAGGATCTTAGTATATTCTACTGGGGAAAATATGTATGTATGTGTGTGTATGTAGGTAAATAGACATATATATGTATATATACACACACACACATATATATATATATATATATATATACATATATATATATATATATATAAATATATATCTCCAAATACACATACATATGTATATACAAGACAATCACAAGGTAGATATATGTATGTATGTAAATACACATACACACACATGCATACATACACACACTTTTATATATCTATGACATACAAGACAATCGTAAGGTAACCTTTCAGGGGAAGACACTAATAACGAAGTAAAGGAAAAGCGATGGTGTTCTGCAGTAAACTTCAACTGTGAGAATGGATTCATGAATGTGAAACTGTTTGGAAGTGGGACAGGGACAGAAACATGTAATTTGCAAATTGGGAGAGTGAATATAATTTCCTGGAATAAGGTATGAGGTACAAATTTGAATATGGATAATAATATTAGTGGGTATTTGTACTTTCAGGACAAAGGACAAAATGAATAACTGAGCATAGAGGAGTCTAGTTTCAGGTCAAATTTTACGTATAGGAGAAACTATGTTGAAAAAGGAAGCTTTATCTACTCTATGCTTCTGGATTCTGAAATTTGTCAAACAGATTTCAGAGGTATTATTTTTATTTTAAATGTGATCACCTTTTTGGAGTGTAAAGAATCCAGAGAAGATTAAACACAATTGGTTCTGGGAAGAAAACAAATTATACAAGTTCCTGGGCATTCATTTTAGAGGTAGAAGAAGAATTACTTAGCAGGTATACAAAATATTGTTTCAGATGACAAAAGATTCCATTAAGTAGCTTTTTCCCCCTCTATGAAATATAATTTCTTTTGAAAAGCAATGTGATACAATCTGTGTAATGCCAAACTTTTGTATTAGTTATTATTAAATTTTCAAAGTGTTATTATTTTTTAAAAATATAGCTCAAATCCTAAGGCCATTCTAAATAGACAATAACTCCCCAAATGGAAAAAGAATGAGCTGCTGAATTATGCACCAGTTACAAAGCTTTTCAACGGCCTGTTCACTCACCTTAAAGAGTTCAGACCAAACCATAAATAAGTCAGATCCTCAATCAGTGCTCAAACAGTGAACTCACCCTGACTCATCCAGGTGGAGGATCTGAAGTCAAGGATATAGTCCTTCTTTTCTCAAGAAAAGCCCCACTTTCAAGGCCTCACTTGTGCATACCAAAAAGACCTTTAAAATTGTTGGATATATGAAAATTCTTAGAAAAAATTCCATCAGGTGAGAGAACTGAACATATGGAAGGAGGGGTGTAAAAAGAAAGGATCTACTTCACAATTTTTCCTAAGATCACCATACTTTGAGGTGGATTGAATGTCACTTGACCAGACATTCTAACTCATCTTCATAATCCTCAACCCCAAGTTACTCATCCAAGATGAAAATACCTGTGCATGTTCCTCTTGTCCAAAGTATATAAATGAAAGAATTGCTTTCAGGGTCCCTGCTGATTATATCAACACAATGATAGATAGGGATAATCTCGAGTCTTATTGCAAAGATTTTATAAGTAGCTTTCTTTCACTTTTCATTCTTTCCTTTTCCATACACCTATACTGCAAGCCCCCAGACAGATGACAGAATTATGAGTTTCAAGAAAGTAGGAAGAAATTGGAATTGTTAGGTCACTTAGGACCAGAGGGATTATTTTAAAAGCATTATATTGTGAGTTGAAAAATATCAGTTTGGAAGATCAATTTTTTCATCCTAAAAAATAAAGAAAAGAAAAGTCATTTAAAAATGGAAAGGAAGACTTAGGGTTTGACAATTTCCAAGCAAAAACTTTCACCTTGTCCTGATTCTTCATGAAAAGAATCATTAAAAAAGGAGGCCCCTACCTGCTGGCTTAGGAAACCTTTAAAAACCAGTGATCTTGGAAGTGTAGGTACCACTTTTATTCATCGTGAGCAGAAGGTCTGCTTTCCAAATGTCCTTAGTCTGCGAAAGTAAGCTTTAAGTGCCCTGCAGACATCCAAAAATGCAATCTGTGTTCAGAGGAATACTGAGGCATAGGATATAACAAAGGTAAAAATATTTTCTGATTTATGTGGAAGTTGGAAGCAATGTCTGGCAAAAATCCCAGAACTATTCTTATTATTGCTTTGTTCAGGAAAAGAAAAATCTGTAAAAGGATATGAGCAAGAGAGCATGAAGTTCCACAGATCACTGAGCCAAACATCTAGAAGCTGGAAAGCAGCATTAAGGTCAAAAGGCTGAAATGAGGAGTCTGTTATCAGGACCCAAATCCAATTGAGATCTCTTGTTGGAATGAGAGTTCTGATTGTGGATTAAATGAGGGACATTCCTCCAAAGGTGATACTCATTTGAGATGAAGAATCAGTTTTCCTTTGACGCATCAGTTAATCACTGATATGAGGACCAACTAAGCTTGGAAAAATCTTCCAATGGAAAATCTTCCAGTTCTTTTCAGGGATAGCCAGAAAGAGTGAAACATAGTAGAAAGTCAAACTGATCTGAGATCACTCACCAACAAATGGGCAACCCTCACATCAGAAACTGTGCACTGTGTTAAAGAAAACACGCATTCAACTAGTTCAGTCACTTTCCAAAAAGCATCCTTATTGGGATACAGACATTGGTGGACAATGACCACTTAATCTATTCCTAATCTCCATAGGAAGGCCACAGAAGGACATAGGAAGGACAGTAAGAATAAACTAATAACAATAAAATAGATCTGGGAATAATAATAGAAAGTTTGATTTAAAGAGATATTAAAATTCTTATTGAAAATAAAGGGGAATAATTTCTTGTCTAAAACAAGAGTACCTGACGTCTGCAGCTTCTACTTCTATGACAAGTGTTTTGAAAAACTTATATAGAATTTCAGTCAGTTCCTTTTCTCAAAGAGTTTATAGTCTAATCTAGATAACATGACTATTCCCCAATTGCAATAGACAATTTGCAAGCACGATCATCATTTCTTTGTGTTCTTTAAATGTACATTTTGTAATTTAGGACCTCTTTATTTGCTAGTGTAATCTTTTGTGTGTAGAAGAAAAAGAACAGGATACATCAAATGGAAGAAAATAAAAGAAAAGAATATAAAAGAACTCTACTGTAAAAAGAAGAGAAAACAGAACAAAAAAGAGAGAAATATAAAATGGAAGGTCAGCAATAAAAATAAAATGACTTAACAAATAGGTATTAAACACTTTGCATCAACATATAAAGGTGAGAGAGTATAGGCAGGTCTTAAAATCAGAAAACCCTGGGTAAGAGTTATACCTTTGACATTTATTCCAATACTTGTGTGATCATGGGAAAATCAAGTTACCTTCTCCATGTCTAAGGTAACTTTTAAAGACTTTAACTTACAGATGAGTTGCTAACCTATATTACGGTGAAAAAGTCTCCACATCAAAAATTCTCCTATATAGATGACACCACAAGTCTAAACCAAGGGCATTTGAGCTTGTGCTAGGAATATAAGAGAAAAAATGAACAATTCCTGTTTTCTAAGAGCTTAAAAGCAAGGGGCTGGGGGGAGGATAGAGAGGAACTATATCACAGCCCATCTATAGTATAATACACAGTAGAAAGGAAAGGTGGTGAAGCAAAGAAGGTTTTTTTGTTATTATTTTTCCAGCTCTACAAAATAAAATTTTTTGGCAGTTTGACTGGTCTGGCAATAAACAAGTAGACCAATTTAGGTAGAATTGTCATTTTTATTATATTAGCTCAGCCTACCCATGAGCAATTGCTATTTCTTCAGTTGTTAGATCTGACTTTATTCATGTGAAAAGTGTTTTGTAACTGTTTTCATACCTGGGTTTGTCTTGGCAGATAGGCACTCAAATATTTTATCTACAGTTAGTTTAAATAGAACTTCTCTTTCTATCTCTTGCTATTGGGCTTGTCAGTATTAAATAGAAATGCTGATAATTTGTATGGATTTATTTTATATCCAGCAACTTTACTAAAGCTGTTAATTGTTTCAAGTAGGTTTTGGATGGCTTTCTAGGATTCTCTAAGTACATAACCATATCATCTGCCAAGAGTGAGTTTTATCTCCTAATTGCCTATTCTAATTCCTTTAGTTTCTTTTTCTTTTCTTACTGCTAAAACCGACATTTCTAGTAAAATGCTGAATAGGAGTGGGCATCCTTGTTTCACCCCTGATCTTATTGGGAACACATCCAGCTTCTCACCATTACAAATATTGCATGCTGATGGTTTTAGATAGATGCTGCTTATCATTTTAAGGAAAACTCCCTTTATTTCTATGTGCTCTAGTATTTTAATAGGAATGGGTGCTGTTTTAGTAAAAAAAAAAAAAAAAAAAAGTCAAAGCAAGACAGCAATACTTCTAGAAGGAAAAACAATTCAATCAACAGTGATAATAAAAGGGCAGGGTCACTTTCCTTTAAGGAAGATAAGGACTCTGAAAGGTAAGCATAAGGAGGAAGGGCTTCCTACCCATGGGGAGATTTTGCATAAGGTGTTTAAAGACACAATTTGAAACTACTGAAAAATTTGAGTAGATGATCAACATGCTATAAGACCTGTATATAAGGAAATGGAGAGAAGAATGACAATTGACATTACTTGGCAATTGACTGAATGTGGCAATAGTTTCCAAAGTGATATAAGCAAGATGATTTATTGGGTTCAGAAAGAGAATATATGAAAAAGTATACCAAGATAGTATGGTGTCTATAGGACTTGTCTCCTTTGTGGCCTCAGAGAAGTCCTTTCACTTCTATGAGTGTTGATTGCCAGGTTTGTATATAACCAGTGGTCTTGTTTGTCTGGGTATAAACACTAGTAATCATGCCTTGTTCTGGTTACCACTTTTGAAATTTGTCCCTTTACCTCTTTCTCTTCCCAACTCTTCCCTTAGCCTTCCAAGACCTAATTCTCCCTTAGTCCCTTTCTCTATCAGGCAAATTCAAAGGAAAACTAGTGGGGGGAGAAAACAATGGGGGAGATCACCTGCTTCCATCCACCCTAACCAGATAACTATTTCTTAATTCATTTTGGCCTGAGGAGCAGAGGGAACCTCCAAAGGTACTTTATCCTTTTTGGAAGATTTTATACACCCATTTATGAACCATTGTAATGCTGGAGAAACTGAGCAAGATAGAGATCAGAGAGTATTTAATAGTTTATTAAATGGAGAGATATACTGGAAGCAAATGGATACTTGGTTTAGTCCCAGGGTTGAAGGTGACTGTCATCTCCAAGAATCCAGCAAACAATGTGAGTTCTCAAAGATGTATATAAACATGGCTCAGATGTAGGGGATGGACTGAGGCAGCTGTGGAGTCAGGGTGCTGAGAGAGGGAAGGGGACTCTGAGAGGGTGGGGTGAGCCTTTGGAGATGAGATGATATAATCAGAGGGAGGCACCCCAGACTTGGGAAGAGGCATCTTGATAAGACTGTATCTGATATTCTAATAACTTGGGATGGGGAGAGGCATTCTGATATTCTAAAATGTAAGATCTTTAATCCTTATCAAGCATTCTGATAAAGAGGGAGGGGAGGTTTTGCAGAACTGAGAAGCAGGGAAACCAAGGCAGAACTGAGTCAGGATAATTAGGGAAATTGAGTCAGGACAATAAAAGAGAACTGTGACAAAACACCATGAATCACTGCAAATCTTGCTTTTGGCTTGGTCTCCAGTTTGGGTCAGGAGAGTGGAAAGCAGAACTAAAGTTTTGTGTAATGTTTCACCCCTGTTAAGTTTTCTACCTTTATACCAGTCACTGATGCTTACCTTTGCAACTGTCTCTTCACAATTAAGATTAAACACAGATCACACAGATGTTATGACTGGTCATAAATTTAAATGGGAAGGGGAGGAAGAAGAAGGGAATAAGAATTTATTAAGCAACTATCCTGTACTAGACATAATATTAAGTACTTCACAAATAATACCTTATCTTATTCTCACAACAAGCCTAGGAGGTAGATGATATTATTATTCCCATTTTAGCAATGAGGAAACTGAGGCAGCCAGAAATCCAGGGTCACACAGCTAGTTAATTTCTGAGGCTGTGTTTCCACTCAGATCTTCAAGGTCCCAATTCCTGGACTCTATCCACTGTGTAATCTAGTTGCCTGGGTGGAAGATGGGAATAGCTTCTAAGGAACTACAGAAAAAACAGAAATGAGGAATAACTTTTCAGAAGAGAAAACTCTTGTAGTAAATACCTGTATTCTGCAGGGCCAAGGGGGTAGAGAGAAAGGGAATTACAGACTTCACTGTTATACTACATCCACTTAGAAGTTTGAAGTGAGAGGCAGTGATCTGGGAAGGAAACTCAAACTTTCTCAACAATCCAGTCGTATTCACTCATCTCCTTCTTCCTCTTCCTACCTGTTCCTTCTGTCTGTCCCTCTGGACCTCTCACTCTTTGCCTGTCCCGCCTCCAGTTCAGTGCATAGCCTGCTATCTTACTGCCGTGGCTCCTGGCTCTTTGGGAATACAATCAAGCTTCCATTGCCGAACTTCTCTGAATTCTCATGATCAGTCCCTTCTAGTCTGTGGGGCCATATAGAATCCTCTTAGAGACTATAATTCCCAATGTCCACTTAGCCTGATTTCTAAGATTTTCTTTGCCTGCAGGGAACTGAGCCAGAATACTTTGTGGTTAATGTGTAAAATGAGAAAGCGGGACTAGGTGGCTTCAGACACCGCTTCCAGATTTGTCCTATTTATATTGACAGTATATATATATTTTTAAATAAGCTTTAGTGATATTTAATATATAGAGTGACAGTGACATCCTTATTTGGTCCAGGCAAGGTGCTTATACATCCTATCAGCTATCATGAGGTAATGAAGGAGCTCTCCCAAGAAGAAGTACTGACAATGATAGCTTCACCCATTCATTCAGGTTTAGTGCATGGAGACTCTATTCAAGTTTTCTGTGCCTGATTTTATATTATCTTGCTTTAACTAAAGTAACCCTTACAAAATAGGCAAGGGCCTTCAAAAGATTCCTGAATAGCAACAGTGGAATGAAGGTGAGAATCTTATAAGCACTAATGAATAGTGAGAAAATGATGGCACAAGCACTTTTATTCCTGGAAAATATCCTTCACAGGCCACACAAGAAGGCAAAGCAATGATGATCTAGTTAGAGCTGGCAAGAAATCAGACAAGAATTATTAGAAGTGATCCAGATTTGCAACATGCATTTACATACACTATTATTATTGACAAATCTCATCCTAATTACATATTGTTTCGAGATGTTAAATAATGATATAATGAAGTCATTTCAAATTATAAGTTCTTTTTAAAAACTATACTTTTGTTCATGAATATTATGTGTCACCTATAAACATTTTCATATTTTATCTCATATTTTAAATAAATTGGAAACCAAAATTTCTAACCTATTTAAAAATCTTTCAATGAAGACTTCTGATAGTTTTTGAAGATAATTGACAAAAAATATTTTTAAAAATGAAATGTTTTCTGATAAATTGGCAACCACAATTGCTTGACAGTAGGTCAAATGGAAATGTTATCACAATAATTAAAAAAAAAAAAAAAGCCTTTGTAAAATTGCAGAAAGAGGAAAGAGGACCCAATCAGTTTTAAAGATGCAGGCAATTCTCTTTATGTAGCCAGTGGTAAAGGTTGTTATCAACTATGCAACAGCCCAAGACAGAATGTCCACATGTTTTTGAGTCCTCTTTTCTTCCAAAAACATGTCCCCAGTGCTTCCAAAATGGGTGACAACATTTTAGGTGGTTTGGGAATGCATAAATTTTCCGTTCCCCTAAGCAATTTTGAGGGAAAAGGCACAAAAAGTTGGTAAGACCAGGAAAGATTTCATGTAGAAAGTAGTGCTTCAGTTTCATGTTGAAGGAATTTAGGAAATCCAAGAGGGACAAAGGCATGGGGATAAGACATACAGGAGATACTGTTCTATTTGAGAAAAAGCAAGAACACCATTTAGGTTGACCTGTAGAGTACACGTAGAAGAATAATGCATAGGAAGACTGGAAAGGTGGGATGTTACAATGTTAAAAAGAAATTTAGGGACTTCCGGCCAAGATGGAGGAGAGGAGGCACACTGCTGCTTGAGCTGCGCATTTTCTCTCAGAATTTACTTCATGACAAGCCTCGGAATTAATGCTTGACTGGAAAAGAAGTCCACAAATAATCACCAACAGAAGATATCCTTGAAATTTGCCAGAAAAAGTCTGCGTTTGCTCAGGGGAGGGGACGAACAGACTGGGTGCAGGCTGAGGACAGGAGAGAGAGTGAGGCAGGCAGCTCACACTGCTCAGAACCAAAGGAAGAGGGGTGCGATCTCTTCCATTTCTGCAAAACGACCTTTATCCAAGTGTGGATATTCTGTCTTGGCAGCAAGCCAGGAGCAGCAGAGAAGGTGTAAACACTGGAGGTAAAGAATAAAACCCTGGAAAGCTAGTGTCTCTCAGGACTGGCTATCCCCACCCCGACCCAGAGTGACTCAGCATTTTCTTAGAGCCTCAGAGCTCAGATGCAGCACAGCAATTGGTTTCCTGCTAGTGCCTCGCTGCTGCCTCCAGCAGTCTGTAGAGGAAGCGCGGAAACACCATCCAGCCCCATCTCCCCAAAAAAAACAGACCAATTGTTTCTCTTGTCATTTTGTTTTCTTCGATTCCCACTCTGACAAAATGAACAAAAAATTTAAAAGGGCTCTAACCATTGACAGCTTCTGTATGGATAGAGAGCAGACTTCAAACTATGAGGAGACTAAAAGCAGATTGTCTCCAGAGGAATCCCCTAAGGGGGATTTGATCTGCTCCTCAATACACAAATCTCTCATAGAGGAAATCAAAAAGCTCTCACAAGAGAGCTAGAAAAGAAATGGGAAAAGGAAAGGGAAGCTTGGCAAGAGAGTCTGGAGAAGTCATCCAGAGTGGTTAAAGAGATCAAATCATTGAGAAATAAAATTAGTGAGTTGGAAAAAGAAAACAGCTCTCTAAAAAATAAAAATTGATGAAATGGGAAAAAATTCCATAGAAGATAAAAACTCAATTGGACAATTACAAAAAGATATTTAAAAATTGAGTGTAGAAAATACATCATTGAAAATTAGAATTGAACAAGTAGAAATGTTCAAGGAGAAACCAACAAGTAGTCAAGCAAAACCAGAAAAATAAAACAATTGAAAAGAATGTCAAGTACCTTGGTGGAAAGACAACAGACCTGGAAAACAGATCCAGGAGAGACAATCTGAGAATAATCGGACTCCCTGAAAAATGTGAGGAAAAAAAAGAGCCTGGACACTATTTTCTAGGAAATTATCAAAGAGAACTGCCTAGACTTTTTAGAAACAGAGGGTAAAATAGAAATTGAAAAAATTCATCGATCACCTACTAAAAGGGACCCTAAAATCAAAATGCCAAGAAATATAGTGGCCAAGTTTAAGAACCATGAGACAAAGGAAAAAATATTGGAAGCTGCTAGAAAAAGCAATTCAAATATGGAGGAGCCACAATAAGGATAACCCAGGATCCAGTAGCATCCACATTAAAGGAACAAAGGGCCTGGAATATGATATTCCAAAAGGCTAAAGAACTTGGTATGCAGCCAAGAATAACTTACCCAGAAAAAATGAGCATCCTTTTCCAGGGAAGAAGACAGACATTTAACGAAATAAATGAATTCCATCTACTCTTAATGAAAAAACCAGATCTACACAAAATGTTTGATCTTCAAATACAGAACTCAAGAGATTTCTAAAAAGGTAAAAAGAAATCTTGAGAACTATATTTCTGCCATAAAGATATGTAAAGAACACATGTATAATTTGTCCTAGAAACTAGAGGTGGAAAGGAAATTTTACCATAAAAAAGGGTAAAGTGGTGGTACTACATCTCATGAAGAGGCAAAGGTAACCTATTATATCCGAAGAAAAAGAAAGGAGGGGGATGAACATAGTGTGTATCAATAGATATATTTGTTTTATGGTGAAACTTCATCCACTTCATTGAAAAGTGGAAGGGAAGGAGTAAGCTAAGGGGAAGGAAATACAGAAATTGTGAGGAAAAGGGGTAAAATAGGGGGAGGAACTTTAAGGTGGGGGAGGGTTACTAAAAAGAGAGGGCTGTGAAAAGCAAGTGGTGCTCACAAGTTTAATACTGGGGAGGGGGTTAAGAGGGAAGGAAAGGAGAAAAGCATAAGCAGGGGTTAACAGGATGGCAAGCAATATAGAATTACTCATTCTAACCATAAATGTGAATGGGGTAAAGTCCCTCATAAAGAGGAAGCAGTTAACAGACTGAATTAAAAGCCAGAATCCTACTATATGTTGTTTACAGGAAACACACCTGAAACAGGGTGATATGTTCAAAAAAAAAAAAGTAAAAGGGTGGAGCAGAATCTACTATGCTTCAGGTGAAGCCAAAAAAGCAGGAATAGGTATCTTCATCTCAGATCAAGCAAAAACAAAAATTGATCTAATTAAAAGAGATAAGGAAGGGCATTATAACTTGCTAAAGGGTAGCATAGATAATGAAGCAGTATCAATATTAAACATATACACACCAAGTGGTACAGCATTTAAATTCTTAAAAGAGAAATTAAGAGAGCTGCAAAAGGAAATAGCAAAACTATAATAGTGGGAGATCTCAAACTTGCACTCTCAGAATTAGATAAATCAAACCACAAAATAAATAAGAAAGAAGTCAAAGAGGTAAATAGAATACTAGAAAAAATTTGATATTATAGATCTTTGGCGAAAGCTAAATGGAGACAGAAAAGAGTACACTTTCTTCTCAGCAGTTCATGGAACCCATAAAAATTGATCATATACTAGGACATAAAAACCTCAAAATCAAATGCAGTAAGGCAGAAATAGTAAATGAATCCCTTTCAGATCACAATGCAATGAAAATTATATTCAATAAAAAATCCAGGGGAAAATACACCAAAAAAATAATTAGAAACTAAATAATCTTATACTAAAGAATGATTGGGTAAAACAGCAAATTATAGACATAATTAATAACTTTACCCAAGAAAATAACAATAATGAGATATCCTACCAAAATGTGTGGGATACAGCCAAAGCAGTAATGAGGGGGAAGTTTTATATCTCTAGAGGCCTACTTGCATAAAATAGAGAAAGAGAAGTTTAACGAATTGGGCTTACAACTAAAAATGCTAGAAAAGGAACAAATTTAAAAACCCCAGACAAACACAAAACTTGAAATTCTAAAAATAAAAGGTGAGATTAATAAAATTGAAAGTAAAAAAAAAAAAAAAAAAAAAAAACTATTGAATTAATTAATAAAACTAAGAGTTGCTTCTATGAAAACACCAATAAAATAGACAAACCCTTAGTAAATCTGATTTTAAAAAGGACAGAGGAAAAGCAAATTGTTAGTCTTAAAAATGAAAAGGGAAAACTCGCCACTAATGAAGAGGAAATTAGAACAATAATTAGGAGCTACTTTGCCCAACTTTATGCCAATAAATTTGATAACTTAAATGAAATGGAAGAATACCTTCAAAAATATAGCTTGCCAAGATTAACAGAGGAAGAAGTAAATAGTCTAAATAGTCCCATTTCAGAAAAAGAAATAGAACAAGCTATTAACCAACTCCCTAAGAAAAAATCCCCAGGATCAGATGGATTTACTTATGAATTCTACAAAACATTTAAAGAACAACTAACTCCAATGCTATATAAACTATTTGAAAAAATAAGGATTGAAGGAGTCCTACCAAATTCCTTTTATGACACAGACATGATATTGATACCTAAACCAGGTAGGCTGAAAACAGAGAAAGAAAATTTTAGACCAATCTTTCTAATGAATATTGATGCTAAAATCTTAAATAAAATATTAGCAAAAAGATTACAGAAAATCATCCCCAGGAAAATACACTATGAGCAAGTGGGATTTATACCAGGAATGCAGGGCTAGTTCAATATTAGGAAAACTATTAGCATAATCGACTATATCAATAATCAAATTAACAAAAACCATATGATCATCTCAATAGATGGAGAAAAAGCATTTGATAAAATCCAACATCCATTCCTACTAAAAATACTTGAGAGTACAGGAATAAATGGACCATTCCTTAAAATAATCAGGAGCATATATTTAAAACCATCAGTAAACATCATATGTAATGGCGATAAATTGGAACCTTTCCCAGTAAGATCAGGAGTGAAACAAGGTTACCCACTATCACCATTACTATTCAATATTGTACTAGAAACGGTAGCCTTGGCAATAAGAGCCGAGAAAGATTCAAGAAATTAGAGTAGGTAATGAGGAAATCAAACTATCACTCTTTGCAGATGATAGGATGGTATACTTAGAGAACTCCAAAGACTCTGATTAAAAAGCTATTAGAAATAATACTTTATATAACTTTAGCAAAGTTGTAGGATACAAAATAAATCCACATAAATCCTCAGCATTTTTATACATTACCAACACAATCCAACAGCAAGACATAAAAAGAGAAATTCCATTCAAAATAGCTGTTGATAGTATAAAATATTTGGGAATCTATCTACCAAAGGAAAGTGAGGAATTATATGAGCAAAATTACAAAACACTTGCCAGAAAAATAAAGTCAGATTTAAATAATTGGAAAGACATTAAGTGCTCTTGGATAGGCCGAGCTAATATAATCAAGATGACAATACTCCCTAAACTTATCTATTTATTTAGTGCTATACCAATCAGACTCCCATGAAACTATTTCAATGACCTAGAAAAAATAACAAAATTCATATGGAAGAACAAAAGGTCGAGAATTTCAAAGGAAGTAATGAAAAAAAAATCAAATGAAGGTGGCCTAGCTGTACCTGATCTAGAACTATATTTTAAAGCAGCAGTCAACAAAACCATTTGGTATTAGCTAAGAAATAGGCTAGTTGATCAGTGGAATAGATTAGGTTCACAGGACAAAATAGTGAATAAAAATAGCAATCTAGTGTTTGACAAACCCAAAGATCCCAACTTTGGGGATAAGAATTCATTATTTGACAAAAACTGCTGGGAAAACTAGAATTTAGTATGCCAGAAACTAGGCATGGACTCACAGTTAACACCACATACTAAGATAAGATCAAAATGGGTCCATGATTTAGGCATAAAGAATGAGATCATAAATAAATTAGAGGAACATAGGAGAGTTTACCTCTCAGACTTGTGGAGGAGGAAGGAATTTGTGACCAAAGAAGAACTAGAGCTCATTATTGATCACAAAATAGAAAATTTTGATTACATCAAATTAAAAAGCTTTTGTACAAACAAAACTAATACAAACAAGATTAGAAGGGAAGTAACAAACTGGGAAAACATTTTTTACAGTTAAAGGTTCTGATAAAAGCCTCATCTCCAAAATATACAGAGAATTGACTCTAATTTATAAGAAATCAAGCCATTCTCCAATTGATAAATGGTCAAAGGATATGGACAATTTTCAAATGGTGAAATTGAAACTTTGTCCACTCATATGAAAGAGTGTTCCAAATAAATCATTATAGATCAGAGAAATGCAAATTAAGACAAGTCTGAGATACCACTGCACACCTGTCAGATTGGCTAAGATGAGAGGAACAAATAATGATGAATCATTGGAGGGCATGTGGGAAAACTGGGACACTGATTCATTGCTGGTGGAGTTGTGAAAGAATATAACCATTCTGGAGAGCAATTTGGAATTATGCCCAAAAAGTTATCAAACTGTGCATACCCTTTGATCCAGCAGTGCTACTCCTGAACTTATATCCCAAGGAAATACTAAAGAAGGGAAAGGGACCTGTATGTGCCAAAATGTTTGTGGCAGCCCTTTTTGTAGTGGCTAGAAACTGGAAAAAGAATGGATGCCCATCAATTAGAGAATGGTTGGGTAAATTATGGTATATGAATGTTATGGAATATTATTGTTCTATAAGAAATGACCAACAGGAGGAATACAGAGAGGCTTGGAGAGACTTACATCAACTGATGTTGAGTGAAATGAGAAGAACTAGGAGATCATTATACACTTCAACAACAATACTATATGAGGATGTATTCTGATGGAAGTGGATATCTTCAACATAGAGAAGAGCTAATCCAATTCCAATTGATCAATGATGGACAGAATCAGCTACACCAAGAAAAGGAACACTGGGAAATTAGTGTAAACTGTTAGCATTTTTTTATTTTTCTCCCCAGGTTATTTTTACCTTCAGAATCCAATTCTTCTTTTGCAACAACAACAACAAAATTCGGTTCTGCACATGTATATTGTACCTAGGATATACTGTAAGATATTTAATATGTATGGGAATGTCTGCCATCTAGGGGAGGCGGTGGAGGGAAGGAGGGGGAAAATTCGGAACAGAAGGGAGTACAAGGGATAATGTAAAAAATTACCTATGCATATGTACTGTCAAAAAAATGTTATAATTATAAAATTAATTTAAAAAAAGAAATTTAAATTACAAACAGGAAATAAGGAAGGATTCACTGAATCAGGATAGTGACATAGTAAGACCTGTAGTTTAGGAAAATCACTTTGGTGGCTGTGTAGAGAAAGGACTGAAGTAGGAAAAGATCAGAGGCAGGTATAGTCTAGGCAAAAGGTGATGTAGTTTTGTCAGTGGAAAGAAGGATATGGTTGCTAGAGACAATCTGGGGTTAAAAAGAACAAGATTTGGCAATAAAGTACACATGTGGAGTATGTGAAAGTGAGGAATAAAGAGTGACATCAATGACTAGGAGGATGGTGGTATGTACATACCATGATTTATTTAGCGCCTCAGTAACTTCTATATAGGAAAAAAGAATATCCATTCTGGGTAACACTCTCCCTCTTTACCTCTGCCCCATAAAATCCCCTAGCTTCTTTCAGAGTTCACCTTAAGAACCAAGTCCTATGAAAGACCTTTCCTAATCTCTTCTATTCCCCTTACAATTGTTCACATTCTTGTCCTCTTGAAATGACTTGCTACTATCAAATGCAGACTGGCTATCCATTTCTAAAACTTTTCTTTCACTCAGACTTGATAAATTCTCACTCTTTTCCCTTTGTCTGCAAATGGAATACTCCTGTGCCAGGAAGATATTGTCCAGATATTAAAACCAGTTTATTCTAAGTGACCCTTAGCTAATCCTCAAATTTATGCTCTTCTTCAGGTTGTATGACAGGGTACTAAAATCCAGACACCAGGGAAATATACTGAACAAGTATATATTCAGGCCTCCTCGGTGAGGGAAGAAGATTAGAATCCTACCTTGGTTAATCAGAGAAGGCAGTAGAAACAAGCTAAATCAATAAATGTATAAAAAGAATAAAGTAGATATGAACAAACAATTTGAGACTACGAGTGTTTTGATCATTAAATGAAGGCAGGTAATTGTCACATAGGAAACATATAATTTTTATAATTATAACTTTTTTTTTTGACAGTACATATGCATAGGTAATTTTTTATTTATTTATTTTTTTTTACAACACTATCCCTTGTACTCCCTTCTGTTCCGAAATTTTCCCCTCCTTCCCTCCACCCCCTCCCCTAGATGGCAGGCATTCCCATACATATTAAATATCTTATAGTATATCCTAGGTACACATATTATGACTTCTTAAGAAACTAAGATGCTTCCCTTGGCCCATGTTTACTTTTGATTCAGTTGTTGATTTTTAAATATTAATTTCATCTCTGTAAGTTGTATATCCCTGAAAAAAAATGAGTACAATAAGAATTATTCAATCAAATAAACATTTTAAGTGCCTACTTTGTGCCAGGCTAGTCCATTCTCTCTGATGACATGGTCAATGACTAGGGGAAGGTGGCAGTGAACAAGAAGATATCAAAACTTGCTCATCAATAATGACAGCAAGCCAGGCAAAATGTGAACACATCAAGTGTTGTGTCACAGTTCTCTTTTATTATCCTGACTCAGTTTGCCTAATTGTCCTGCCTCATTTCCTAATTGTTCTGCAACACCACTCCTCCCTCCTAATCATGATGATCCAGATAAGGAGAAAGACCTTCTATCCTAGACATCATCAGAATGTTGGGTGCCTCTCCCCATTCTGTAATCCCAATTTATCCCAACCCTGTCAGAATCAGATTGTTAGTACTGTGTTTCCTGCTCTCAGTGCTCTGACTCCACCCCTGCCTCAATCTACCTCTGTACCCCTCTATCTAAGCCACTGGAGTATGTGTGTGTGTCTGTGTGTGTGTGTGTGTGTGTCTGTGTGTCACACACAGACACACACACACACACACACACACATCTCCAGCATTACACTTCAGGTTGCATGATTATGATGGGAACCAAATCTCCAAGAGGGTAGAAGAGAAAGTTATGTTTCTGTTTTGATCTCCTCCTGCTCACTGCCACCTCCCCCTAGTCATTGACCATGTCATCAGAGAGAATGAACCAGCCTGGCACAAAGCAGGCACTTAAAAATATTTGACTAAATAAGTCTTATTAGACTCAATATTATCAGGGATATAGAATTAACAAAAATGAAGTTAATATTAAAAAAAACACAAATGAATCAAAAAATAAAATATGGAGTAGAAAATGGCCAGTTATATTGGATTCATCAGAAACTGATGAGAGTTAAGGAAGGGGTAACCCCTTTTGGTTTGGTGTAAGGATACATAGTTAAATGCAGTCTAGTGATAGCGCAGAGTCCCCTGTAAAGGAATTTATAGGCCAGAAAACCTAGATTGATAAAAAGGTTTATTATGGGGTTTGGAAGTAAAGTTAAAGTCCAGTTAGTAAAAGGTGAAGGTAGAGACAAAGAGGTACCAGAAATAGGATTCCAATGGAGAGATCCTTGGCAGCCAGGCATAAGGCTGCCATGTTAGGAACCTCTGCAAAGAGAGAGCTACAGCTTCGCTCTTTTATAATGAGAGATTTAGCGAAAGGGGTCTGTGGGTGGTGTCCCAAGTTGGCTCAGATCTGGGTGGGGGTTGTGAGAGCCCAGGTCTCCTATTGGAATTCAAAGGGGTCCTTTTGACAGGATTTGTGAATCAAAGGTCCTAGCTTCTTGAATTGATAATGTATCAGCTAGGAGGGGCTGGGAATCCGAAAGGAACAATTCCATCTGAAAGGATTAGTTTCTTAAAGGGAGCACAACCCACATCAACACTACCTATCAAAAGGTAACTTTGAATGATATTTTGAAGAACAGAGGGGACTTTGAAGAAATTTAGTGGAGAGAGAACAATCCAAAGTGAAGTGACATGGATGAAAAAAAAATTTTTTTTAAGTACCTCAGGATAATCTTGCAGACAAGAGAGACTTGTACATTAAGTGATAGTGAAGTTATCTCCATTAAAAGTTTGATGAGCACATATATCAAGTATGATGTCTAACACTGACCATTGGAAATCTGGAGAGGGTTCTAGAGTTTACTGGGGTAACTAGGGGACAAGGAAGTATGCTTTATAAGAATGAGTTGAAGAAATTCTGTATGTCTAGCATAGAAATGGAAAGATTGTTTTGCCAGATCTGAAGGGTTACCATATAGAAGGAAGATCAGACTTAGCATGCATGACCAAAAAGGATATAAATGAGAATGTGTACAAGTTGCCGAGATGAGAGATGGACTCTGGGTTAATGTGAGTTAGGGAACAAAAAATAACAAAAAAAGAAAAGCCAATACATTGCTACACCGAAGGAAATGTGTAAAGCTGGCCATAGAATACTTGATATATTTATCATGCATGTGTATATAAAGCATGCAACATTCCGTTACCAAGACAAGCTGCTGCTAATTGGTGTAATGAACACTGCAAATTCGATCTACTTTTTGATGTCAAAACAAAGAGAACAACGTAATGTCAAAAATGTCAAAACAGCCAAATATTATGTATTCTTATTCTGTTCACGTTTTTGTTGTTGTTGTTTTTGTTTTTGCTTGCTAATATCTGAGTGTCTGGGAGTTAATCTATAGGATATTTTGTTAAGAATATAACCAAGTAAGCCTGACCTTTCTTGTAACAATGCTAGCGTGACTCTCCAAACACTCTTCCCTTACTCAAAAAGAAAAAAAAAAAAAAAAAAGATAAAAAAACAACAACAACCCTACACTCCTTTCCCCAACAAAAGACCATAAGTAAAATAGCTCCAGTGAGACTTTAGGGAATTACAGCCAGGGCTAGTGAAGCTATTCTGCACTCATTTGGAGCATCCAGCTTCCCTTAGCATTTCCATGCAATTCTATGCACACATCTAGATGTGAATCTCTCTCTCTCTCTCTCTCTCTCTCTCTCTCTCTCTCTCTCTCTCTCTCTCTCTGAGGTTATACTCAGAAATAACTTACTATATGCTGGGAAGTACATGAATCTCCTATGTAACTTGCACAAAAATCAATTTTCATTAACAAGAGCTTTGGTGTGCAATAGGGAGAGTATATAAAAAGATTTTTAAAAAGAAGAAAAAAGGGCAAGGGGCAAGAAACATCACTAGCTTGATTGAAAGGAGAGCACTCTGACACAAAAGCCATCCTAAACCTTTTTCCACCCTCTTTTTCTGAAGAGATGGATGAAAACATTGAAGACGCCCTTAGGCAGATTATTCAAGCAGATCCTGACAATAGCAGCACTTGGGGGTTAATTTTTGAATAAGAATAAAACTGTTTTAAACAACTTCTCCAAGGTACTATATAAGGATCAAGAATCCTTTTCTTAAGTATCAGCCATCCATGTTATCTTTTTTTTTTTTTTTTTTTTTCCACTTCTAAAAAATATAGAGATACCCACTGGTCTCCAAACAGGAGAAATGTTCTCTGTGTTGGAGCCATCTGGGATATTTTCACTAGGTAGTGAAGGGGAACATGTAGTCCAACTCACTGAAATCCAACAGCCCACTCCACTAGCTCATCCAACTATGCATTTTCATTCAGTCCTGCTCTTTCCACACAGATATCTTACCCCAGCCTACCCTAGAGGATCTCCTTCCCTTTTCAAGATCCTGTTTATTTGATGTCATAAACATTTAAAAAGTCAGAAACTTCTTTGAACCTTTTCAGAATTCAACTTCTAAGTTTAGTCTACACAGGTCACAGGGGCATTATGAATATTACACATGATATATTATGAACTGAGCTCGTTGCTAATCTTGAAATTGGCCAGTGAATATTTATAGTTGTTATTACTCTGTGAGATTCCCAAATATTAATTCTTCAAGCATGTGCCTAATGATTTTCTTCTCAATAATATATTAGATGTATATCTAACACCTATACACAAAATTCAAAAACCCGGTAATCCAAAAGTAATACATCAAAATGTATGTGATGTGTTGTTTTTTTTTTTTTTGTTTGTTTGTTTTCTGAAACAGATTTTTCCCTGAATTGTTTTATATAAGCCAATATTAAATAAATTTTCATTTTTCAATGAAACATCATTTGAGTACTGGAAAGAAGAAATTTGAGAATAGACTAAATATTCATGATGTTATGCCACAGTTCTCAGTTTCCATCATTATCCTGACCCAGTTCTGATTCAGTTTCCTTCCCTCTCTATCAGAATATTTGATAAGGATAAAAGATCTTATGTTTTAGAATATCTGAATGCCTCTCCCAAGCTACCTTCTTATCAAGATACCTCTCCCCTCGTCCATGTGCCTCCCCCTGATCTCATCTCATCTCCAGAAGCTCACCCCACCCTATCAGAGTCCCACTCCTGCTCTCAGCACCCTAACTCTGCTCCTGCCTCGGTCTACCCCCTGAATCTGAGCCAAGTGTGTGTATATAGGTCATTGAGAACTCACATTGTTGGCTGGATTCTTGGAGATGATAGTCTCATTCAGCCCTGGGACCAAACCATGATCCCTTTGGTCTCAGTACATCTCTCCCTTTTAAATAAATTATGACATACTCTCTAATCTCTATCCTGCCTCAGTTTCTCCAGCATTACAATGGGGAAACAATCCTATATGAAATATTTGTCAAAATACATATATAAGTAACAGAGCATGGTTGTGATGGGTGGGGTAGAGGGAGAAAGAAATATACTCATAAAGAATATAGTAGCTACAGATGCCAGTAGCAAAATTGCCCTCTGTCATAAAATATTTTTAAAATTTAAAATCATCTTTCTGATGTAAGCAGAAAAGGGCACCAATCTGACTCAGAATGTTATATTCTGCCTCGTGAATTTCAGAACTAGGCTTAAATATACCATTATATTGTTTCTGAGCTTTAAAAATTCAGTAAATGACATTTGTTGTGATGTCACTAGGTTTGTTCCTAATGCCATAGACTCGTCTGCGAACCAACCAATCCAACTGCATTCAAGAAACGGGACTAAATAATCCTTGTTCCTAAGTCAATTATTTGGAAATAGAGGCCATAATGTGAGATTTACTATGATACTGTTAACTTTGTAGTGAATTGAAGTGTTTGTAGCATCTGTAAAATTGACTGATAGTTTCTCATCCTGCCAGCAGTTCTGCAGAGAATAAGACTTTTATGTTCAGAAAAGAAGCAAGGTCAAACAATTCCAAAAGGTGGGCTGGAAATGCTCCTTCCGATCCTGCAGAAATATACTGGGCTAAGTTGTGCTTCAAGGGAGAGGTATAGTGCCTGGAGCACAAAAGAGCCTCAGAAAAACAAAAGGTTGGAAGGATTGATGAGATGGAATAAGCTAGTCCATATGCTACATTTCATGAGGCTGAAAATACCTTTGGACACACTAGCCAAGGGTGACTCACACTGAAGAGTGAAGAAGATAACTGTATTGACTATATTTGCAATAAGTTTCTTTTTTCTTTCTTTTTTTTATTATAGCTTTTTATTTACAAGATATATGCATGGGTAATTTTTCAGCATTAACAGTTGAAAAACTTTTTGTTCCAATTTTTTTTTTTCCTTCTTTCCCCCCACCTCCTCCCCAAGATGGCAGGTAGAATGGCAAGTAGACCAATACATGTTAAATATGTTAAAGTATAAATTAAATACAATATATGTATACATGTCCATACAGTTGTTTTTGCAATAAGTAAGTATATTTGCAAAACAGAAGTATAAGTGACAAACTTTCAGAGGGAAATGCTTTACTTTTGCCCCTACAAAATTAGCCTCAAGAAGGGTTTATTTGTTTTAATTCCCCATTACTGGTAGAAAAGAAAACTTGAGTACCCATACCATGAAGGGGTAGAATACAAGTAATGGGTCCTATATAATTGCTTCACATTTGTTATGATCTTGTCACAATATTCGGGTCGTTATCATGATTTTTTAAATAAACCAAAGAGTTCCACTGCATCCCTTTGACTGGCATGTATTTATTGTAAAGAATGCTTAAGTTTCCAAGGAATTCTTTCTTCTTAGATCTTTCACCACTTTTCTCTTTCTTTTCTGGTAGTCATAAGTTACATGAAGTACCATATTTTCAGACAGATGATCTGTCCACTTGCATGGTCCTGAATCCCATTATATCCCAATAATTACACTGCATATTAGGAGGAGTCTGGGTTGGCCGATGGGACTCCTCTAATTTGAGTCTTAATTAAACTTGTTTTAAATTAAAACAACCTTTCCTGAGACATTTGTCAGAGGAGCTTAAAAAGTTTGCTTGGGACACAGAGGACAATGCTATGATCAGTGGCATGGTGACTAGACTCAAGACCTGGGAAATAAAACAATGATTGACAGGAAAGTAACTTGATTATATCTATGTGATCCACTAATATGATCGAAGATATACTAGAAGCTAAGAATAATATGTACACACACACACACACATATATCCTTCCACATATATTATTATAATGCTATATATATATATACTAGAAGTTAGGAAAATTGAGAATATGGTGGTATAAAATTGTGTATATATGTGTGTGCATGTGTGTATATATATATATGTATGTCTACACACACATGCATATACATCTCCAGCATTACACTCCAAGTTTCTGGGATTGGCATATACAAAATCTCAGGGTCAGAAAGAGGGAGGATGAAAAGGAAATGAAAGAGGAGGAAGAAGAGGATAATTTTCAAAATAATATCATATACTATTATATAAATACATATTTATGAAAGTCATAAAATGTCCCTCTTGCACCTATGCAATATACATCCCACTCTTTTTACCTAATAGACTCCACCAAAAATTCAAAGGAAAAGCTAAAGAAGTCAGCCCAGACCTCTACCTTGTAGATACACACACACACACACACACACACACACACACACACAATGTGTGTATGTCCATCTATATTTACTTGCATATTGTATTTTTCCATTACTGAGATTTTCCCCTGTGCATTCATCTTTCCATTTCCTTTATATTTTTCCATGCCTCTCCTATATTTTGCAATCTCTGTCAATTGTCTAGGTATATGATGAATTCTCAAAGTTTTTTCATTTTAATTTCTCATTTCATTATTGAATTGGAACATTCTTTCATATAGTTATTACTTTGCATTTCTTTTCAACTCAGAACTATTTGTTCACATCCTTTAATTATGGTTGTGTTCAAATAAATCTTTCATCTTTTTGTGGCTCTAACTCACACCCATTTCTTAAGTGGTATTCAATGCCCTCAACATTGCATTGGTTCTAGCAGGGACCACTGATTTATATATTTAATCTATCCCATCTATTTTTCTAGGTCTTTGTTTTTCTCAGTCTCATTTTCATTTACTCACCATGAACCATGATGGCTCTACCATCAGTAATGGGGAAAAAAGTTTGTTTATAGAAATCTTTTTTCCAGATACTCAATAGTATTTTATTTTCCCAATAACATGAAAAGATGATTTTCAACATTAATTTTTGTAAGATTTTGTATTCCATATTTTTTCTCCTTCCTTTATCTCCCCCCTCCCCATGAGAGCAAGCAATCTGATATGAGTTATACATGTACAGTATTTTAAAATGTACATCCATATTTGTCATATTGTGCAAGAAAAATCAGAACAAAAGTGGAAAAAAATTCTCAAACAAAAAAGGTGAAAATACTACGCTTTGATCGACATTCAGTCTCCAAAGTTCTCTCTCTGGTTGTGGATGACATTTTCCATCTCCAGTCTATTGGAATTATCTTAAATCACTGCATAGCTGATCATAACATAATTTTGCTATTGTGTATAATGTTCCGTTAGTTCTGCTCAATTCACTTAGCATCAATTCGAGTCTTCCCAAACTTTTCTGAAATCAGTCTGATCATTGCTTTTTAAAAATTGTAATAGCATTTAATTTTTCCAAATACATGCAAAGGAAATTTTCACCTTCACCTTTGCAAAACCTTGTGCTCCAAATTTTTCTCCCTCTTCTCCCTTCTTCCCATCTCTAAAACAGCAAGAAATTTGATATAGATTAAACATGTGTAATTTTTCTAAACCTCTTTCCACATTTGCCACATTGCACACACATGCACACACACAATCAAAAAAAAAAAAAAAAACAACCTCCCAAAAGTTGAAAATACTATGCTCTGATTCAAATGCTATCTTAATAGTTCTCTCTTTGACTGTAAGTAGCACTTTCCATAACAATTCTATTGGGATTGCCTTGAATCATCTCATTGTTGATGGAAAAGAGCCAAATCCATCACAACACAAATAATATTGCTGTTCCTGTGTACAATCTTCTCTTGTTGCCACTTACTTCACTTTGCATCAATTCATGTAAGTCTTTCCAGGCTTTTCTGAAATTAGAGTGCTCATCATTTCTTGTAGAACAAAATTCTGTTACCTTTATATACACAATTGATGATCATCCTCAATTTCTAATTCCTTGACACTACAAAAAGAGCTGCTACAAAAATTTTTACACAAGTGAGTTTTTTTTCCCCTCTTCTATTATTTCTTTGTGTTACAGACCCAGTAGTGGTACTGCTAAATTAATGGGTACACATAGGTTTATAGCCCTTTGGTCATAGTTCCAAATTATTCTCCAGAATAGGTCAATAAGTCCACAACTCCATCAACAATCGCCACAATATGGCAGTTTCAATTTTCCCACATAAGTTCCAACATTTATCATTTATCTTTTCCTATCATCTTAGCCAATCTGTGAGGCATGCAGTGGTATCTCAAAGTTGCCTTAATTTGTCTTTAATCAATAGTGATTTAGAGTATTTTATCATATGACTAGAAATGATTTTATTTTAAGTCTCTGAAAATTGTTCATATCCTTAGAGCATTTATCAGTTGGAGAATGACTTATATTCTTATGAATTTGAGTAATTTCTCTACACATTTTAGAAATGAGGCCTTTATTCAAAACACTGGCTGTAAAAATTGCTTCCCAGCTTTCTGCTTCCTTTCTAATTTTGGCCGCATTGATTTTGTTTATATAAAATTTTGCAATAAATTTTGAATTTTATAATATTTTTTAGTTCTTCTTTGCCCATAAATTCTTCCCATCTCCAAAGACCTGACAGGTAGACTATTCCTTATTTTCCTAATCTGAATGACTAGGTCTTAACCAAAGTGTAAATAAACTTCTCCCTGCCATCTCCACATTGTTTCTTAATATTTTATAGGGTAATATTGCTTTTCTATCATTATCATAAATTCCCACAAGCCAGTTTGATTTCTAAATTCATATTTCTCTTGGCTTCAATATTGTTCTGGTTAGCAAAGAGATCAAGTATTTGCTTTCTAAAGTGAATTTTAGAGTTTTGGAGGCATCATGATGGCAAGTAATTTACATTTTTCATCTAGCTTAAGAAATAGTTATAGTCTTTGTCAATGTCTGTTCCTCAATCTACTATTTTTCAGAGTTAAATGACTTGTTCAAATAAATGAGGTAGAAATTGCCTCATTTTTTTCTTCTTATTATTTCTTCTAATTGGGTATTGATTTTCATTCTTCTTCTAACGAGTCAAGTAGCCTGACCATACAGTTGATCCGAAAATTATTTCCACATCAGTAACCAATTATTTTCTAGTGGTTAAAATATAAATAATAATAAGAATTAAAAATAAAGAAATAAAGATAAATAATACAATAAAATATATATATATATATATATTTGGTTGCTTATCATATCAGTGCCTCCATATTTTCTTCTTAAAAATGTATTCATTTTCTAAATGGGTGTGAGTCTTCTATGCGTTCTATAAGCTTTTGTCATTTCTTGAATCATATTCCTGATCCATGTTTTCCAACATTTTCCACTGTCTATTATGACCACATTTGTACATTTATTATAATTTCTCTTGATTTAATTAGGTGGGTCTTATTGAATTCTTTGTAGAAATTCTTTACTTTTTTATCTTCTGCAAAAAAAGTCAGTATATAATCTGCATATCATTTCATGGCCATCATTTTGTATATGATTATTTCACAGATTACAATGTGAAATGACTGAATGAGACATGGAATTAATTATGTATATTGAGATCTATGATAAAAGCAGTTCTGCCAACTCCATCACTTGATTTTCCATGGGAACCATCCTGAGTTCTTCTGATACTGTTACTAATGATGTAGAAGGGAACCACACCACGCTAAGGACCATCCAAATACGTGAAATTGTCAACTGAAGTAGGAGTATTTAGCTAAAGAATTTATCACTAAAAAGCTGTCTTACTGGTGAGGAATTTTTTTTTTTTATATATATCTCATTATCTATTTCTGTAGGTACAGAAACTTGACCATAAACTGTTTTAAGATCTTAAGTATTATCTTTATGATTATGAAGGATAAAAGGAACACGTTTACACGGTTTCAATATATTTCTAAGGTCAAATAGGATTAAGATGCTTAAATAAAGTGTAAAAGATTTTAGGAGGCAAACAAAGAGATAACAGGTGATCATGATGAGAGACTTTTTCTGACTAGGTGGGAAGGATACAGGCATACAGAAAATAAATATTGCTTGTTAAATTTTATAGCAGGATTTAAGTGATTCAGTGGTGAGAGTTCTAGGCATAGAATCAGTTATATGATCTTGGACAAATCATTTAACCCTGTTTGCCCTAATCCATAAGAAAATCAAAGGGCAATTCACTCCAGTATTTTTGTCAAGAAAATCTCATGGGGGCAGCTAGGTGGTGCAGTGGATAGAGCACTAGCCCTTAAGTCAGGAGGACCTCCTAGTCCCTCCCACAATTCTCTGTATACACCAAAGGGATGGGCCAGCACAGGATAGTGGGAAGGGCCATTTTCCAAGCATATTCTTATACAGTATTGCCCAATCAGTAACTAGCCTCAAGAGCTCCATTGTCCCACCTCAGTGCATTGACTCAAGAGTTTCAGCCCCTTACATTCATCTGATTAGCAATGGTGGTCATTTGATTTTACATTTCCATAAAGGCGAAGGCTGGAGTTTTGACAAGTTAATATCCTGTAAATATACACCATGAAAGTGTACTAATTCACCTTATACATTGAGCAGCATGGCACAAGGAGGATTATTAAAATCTATGTCTAACCACTCTGTGAGTGAAGCTTTACCTAAAGAAAAGGGATCTGACTTCTCAGAGGGGGTAGGAGCTACTTGTGATCCAGTGTAGAATGATGAAGAATCACAGATGATTCACCACAATGAAACAAGTCAGAGTTCAAATGAGAGAAACCAGGCAAAGAAGAGTTAAGTAAATAGTGGGAGCTTGTGGTTTCCTGATGTGGAGTATTGATACAACTACTAGCTGAACAGAGAGCAGTAAAGACCATATGCTGTCCTCCTAAGGCATTTATCTATTCATTATCTAATAGACAATCATTTATTAAGCACCTATTTATTATGTGCCGGACACAGTCCCAGGTATTCAGGATTGAAGTACAAAAACTGGAGTGGTAGGAGACCTGAGACAGGAAGACCAATTAGGAGGTCATTGCAATAATTTAAGTGAAATGTGAGGAAGGCCTAAATTAAGTGGGAATGATCAGATGTGAGAGATGTTATAAAACTAAAAACGATAAGAATTAGCAAGTGCTTGGACATGTGGTGTGAGAAAAAATGCAGAATTCTGGATAAAACCTAAATTGAAAATTTGGTAGGTTTGAGGATGGTACAACTCTGAGAGAAATACAGAACTCTGGGCTAAAAAATTGTGCATACTCGTCGAGGCAGCAATACCATTACTAAATCTATATCCAAAAGCAATTAAAGAGAAACAATCTATAGCTACACAAATATCTATAGCAACTCTTTTTGTAACGGTGAAAAATTACAAATCCAAGTGGAGAACAGCTCAATACATTGTGGTATAAGATTGTGATGGAATATTACTATGCTATAAAGAAATGATGAGCAGGCTAGTTAAAGAAAAACCTGGAAAGACTTACTTGAACTGATACAAAGTGAAGTGAGCAGAACTAAAAGAACAATATGCACAGTAACATGGATATTTTAGGATGATAACTGTGAAAGACTTAGCTTCTTACCTGATCAAGACAATGATTCAATTCAGAAGGACTCAATAAAAAGTGCTCTCCACCTCCAAAGAGAGAACTTAAGAACCCCGAGTGCAAATTAAAATAGAATTTGATCAATTTATTTTTCTTGACTTTTTTGGAAATATGGATGATATGGAAATATATTTTGCATGATTTAAAACGATTTCATATTGTGAAGGAGATTTGGGAGGGAAGGAAAAATCTGGAACTGAAAATAAAAAAACAAAGTTTGAAAGAGGGGAGGGTTTGGTGATAAAGATAATCAGTTGTTTTAAACACACCAAGGTTAATATGTTTCTAGTGATGTAAGGTGATTTTGTGGTCCCCTGATTTTAGGGGGGGGGGCTTTCCATTTTGGCAATATGTCAATGATTCCAGATCTTCTGGGTTTGGAGTCTGCCTCAGGAAACTCCCATGTGTGTCAGATTCTGATCACTCCTTAGTCAGATAGCTTCTATTCTCAGGATAGTCCCACAGATCAAACTCCTGAGGCAATAGTGAAAAGACCACTCCTCAATTCATTGCTGAATGTCAGATAATCTGTTGGTCAGGGATAACCAAACTCCAGAGACCACTCCTCCTTTCTACCTAAGAGCCATGGAATTAGCATATCAATGACTGAAAGCTGGGTAAATGTATCTCCTTGCTTCTGTTTCTCTGCTGAAACACACTTTGTTATGGCCTTACTATTAGAATAAACTTTGCTCCTTGGCTAAGGAGGTAGGTTCAAGCCTGCAAATTCTTTTGAGACACCTCTGAATACCAGTCTGTGACCCCAAACTTTTGGGGTCCCCTTCCCAACCTCAATACTAGGAATCCAATTTAAAATCTCAGTAGGAAATTGATGAGGAGGTAAGTGGGGCAGCTACTTGTTGACCAAAATAATTGTGTTGAAATCTATGGTCTCCCCAAGGTATGTATTCATGACGCAATAGTGAACCTTCCACGATTTTTCAGCCCAGATGAACTTCTACACTTCTGAAGCTTTTCACAAAGTCTAATTGGATATTAAAAATGATTTCCCTGCAGGCAGGAAAATCTCTGAAATCTAAGTGAGAGTTTTGGGAACCATAGTCCCATAAAGTGTTTTCTTTCTATCCCGGAAGGATCTGAAATGAAGATGAACTCTGAAATACTGGCAGGTTTTCCCAGGTCAGAGTCATAAAGATATCTGTGTTAATGGGTACAATGCGAATAAAGAACCAGCAAAGGTAACCAGAAGGAGCAGTCAGACTGATGGGGAAAAAAAAAAAAAAGAAAGATCAGCATCCCAAAAAGCTAGTGAAGACAGTGTTCAGAAGGAAGGTGATTAGCAGTATCAAATGCTGCAGAGAGCCCAAGAAGCAAGACTGAGAAAGAACATTGGATTAGGCAATTGAGGAATCATGGATAACTTTGGGAAGAACAGTTTCAGTTTAATCATAAGTTCAAAAACCATACTGCAGAGTATTTAGAAGAAAGCAAGAGGCGAGGAAGTGGAAACATTTTATACACAAAGATTTCTCAAGGAGTTTTGCTGAGAGGGGCCTACGAGATATGAAGTTAGTTAGTTGTGGGGCCACATTTATCTAGGCCAAGTGCCATATCCTTACTCAGTATCTTTTTCAGTAATCCTTATTTTGTTAACGGTTGATGAACCACAACCATCACATTTCATTCCAATCTTAAACTTGAACTATTGGACTGGCCTATTTCAGACCTGTTCCACTAGTAAGTTATTTTCACGCAAAGAGTTTCATAAAAAATTCAGCAAAGCCAAATTAACCTTCTATCACCCAAAGCAGAGACACAGATCATTTCACATTCATGAATTTTCCTCAAGAAATTCAGAATTCAAATTATCTTCCTAAAAATCATGATTTCACAAACACAGTGCCCAAGTCAGGGTGGAAAACAACTTTCTTTTTTTTATCCAGATACAGATAATCATATTTGCAGACAGAATAATTGTCCAAGTGTGCACCCAAAGAAGCAATAAAGATATATCATCCCCACTTTAGAGAAGGCCTTTGGCAGAACAGCAGCTAGTGCAGAGGAAAGATGGGCAAAGAAAGGGCTCAACATAATTTATCTGAACAAATACCAGATGTAAAAACCGTTATACCTTTTAGCCTGCCTCCAATTATTATGTTACTTTCTGTGAAACCTTTGGACAAGAGTATACGTTACTCCTTGGGTACCAAGGGGTAAAAGTGAAGATTCTAATGTCAGCAAACATCTAGCCTGAACTGAAAATACAAAGAAAACTATTATTTATAGACTGAAAATATATTTCCCATTTACAATGTTATAATTAAAATTGGTTATACTGTTCATTTCCTCTCAAAATGGAAAGATATTGATATGTTAGTAATTATAAAGACTTTAAAGTTATATAATGCTGGCAAACAACAACAAAAAAGGTTGCCATTTGCTCGTTCCCAGATACGAAAAATAATATAGTTTTATAAATCTAGTTAGCTACAAAGGAAAATTTGATAATTCTATTCAGTATTCAAAGACCATTGGTTCTTCTCACATATCTGACTGTATAAATGGATGTGTATGAAAAGACCCAAAACACAAATATATTCTAATCATTCTGACTGAGTCACAATCAAAAGACATTACCCATGTGGGTCCAAATCTTACCCTTTCACATCTCTCTCTCTTGCATCTCTCTCAAAAATGTCCATCAGTTTCTTTAAAACCCTTTTCAAATCTTTTCACTGTAAAGTCTTCCCTCATTGACTTGGATTCACTTAGATGATTCTTTTGCTCCGCTTTGCAAGCGGTAGAATTTATAATATTTTGTAGAATTTGTTCACTTATCATACTTAATTGTTTATTCCATGTTGGTCCTATAAAGTGTAATAAACGAATTCCACATTTTGGGTTCTGGCAGTATGTAACATCGTGTTTGACATACAGGTAGATATTAATTATGGAATTAACTGCTAGAATTATCTGATAGCTCTAAAGCAGGGAAATTATTTGTATTCATTTAAGAGTATGCATTTCCTTGTCAAAGTAGCTTCTGTAAATTCTGAATAATTTGCACAATAAAACACAAATACCATTGTCTTCGAATCACTGTATTTTCATTTTTAATGTGACTATTATTAAGCTAAAGCTTTAGTTTAACATTCATTCATTAGTTCAGATATTTTTTGTTCTTCAGGGTCCCTAATCCCTTGGATCCAGAATTGATACTCTTCCTCAGGATCCCTAATCCCTCGTAACCAAAAGCAGTACTTCCCTTCCATTGTGAAAGTTCTCCTTTCCACTCTTGAACTTTCACTCAGAAATGACAGCCTAGGCAATGGAGTTGCCAGTATCTCTTCCTCTTATATAATACATCTATATCTATATCTATATCTATATCTATATCTATATCTATATCTATACACATATACATATCTATATATATATCTATATAGATATATCGATATATATATATATATATAGAGAGAGAGAGAGAGAGAGATCGATATATATATATATATAGATAGATATATCTATATATCTATATCTATATCTATATCTCTCTATATCTATATATAGAGAGATATAGATATAGATATATAGATATATCTATATCTATATATCTATATGTATATATATAAAATCTCTTTTGGGCCAGTTGAGGTGCCCTTACTATCTCTGGCTTGAGACTTCCTGAAGTTGCTGCAGCTTCTGTTGCTACTACTTGGTTCCACCAATGATGATTCATCCAAATGGGTTTTGGGCCAGCCTCTACCTCCACATCACAGGTTTCTTTTTCCAACCTCCTAAGCTGTATTGGACTGGGAAAATGTTATACTTTTTACCTTTTGTTATCTTTCTCTGCTCCAGAAATTGATATGAAACATTAGTTTTAAAGTTATTTGGAGGGGAATGTCGAGAGAAAGTCCAATGAGTGCTTTCTTTACTTTGCCATCTTGGTTCCACATCTAAAGTCTAAATCTATTTTCTATACCACTTAATCCTAGTGTGACAACTGCATGTCACAATATAGCCAGAGACATGGAATGGGCCAGAGGCTACACTGTGTAGGTATTAAATAGATCAATTCTCTACTTAGCCCCCTAGCATTATGTTCTGTGGGACCTGCCTCAATTTGAAACGCCACAGAGTTAATGAGTACATGTTTGCTGATTTAATCCTTAAATGTGTCCCTTATTGATGGCCCAAGAAAATTCTGCTTCCTGGTCACAGACTATCTTCAATCTTAGTCAGCTGTCTCAATAAGTTATATCATTGATCATGAAAGATAGGTGACAGTGTTTAGAAGATATAATGAAATCCATCCCGACTTCTAAGACAAAAAATAACAACAACTGAAAGGGCATGTCCGGCTGGAAAAGGACCAAAGATGGCATTTTCACATTTTTGCAGCACTCAAAAGCAAAAGAGCATCTCTAGAACCAACAATACACCCTTCTTTAGTGCAAATATATTGACTGACTTTCTTAAAACATACAAGTTCAGAAACAGATTTTATCTTATAATTTCAAACTCATAATTTGAAATAATTAAATTTGACAGGAGATCTACTTTCAGGATGAGTTGGAGTAGTGATTATCGCCTAGTTCTTTATAGGTTGTAACGTGACTATGTCATAGAACTTGAAATAGTTAACAAAAAATAGCATTCTTCAGAATGATTGATTTTATCAAACAAGTCTCAGTTGGCTTGCAATATTCCTAACATCTCAGCTCATCACTATTCAATAAACTCTCCATCTTGTCAGATTCTTTTCCTCATGATTAATTGATCAAAGACAATGATGATCATAAAAGTGTAAATTGCACAAACTCCAATACCCTCTGTATTTCTTTGTAGTCCAAATTTTTTTGGACAACTGAACATATGTGAAGTAATAAATCTCTAAAAATTGTTTATGAGAAAGTGTTCAAAAAAATCAAATTGCAAGTTAAAGAAGCACAATTTATTTGAATGCTAATAAATGGCAGACTAAAAATGGTCCTCTTTTTATAGACGTTTAGTTTCAGTGAGAGGGGGATGTGCACATATAACGGAAGCACCTATATGCTCACCCACTACTTTCTAGTTCTGGTCTCCTTTCGGGAAAGCAAATGCATACAGCAAAAAGGCTTGTAGTCAGTGAATGGACAATGTCAGAGAGCTTAAGTTTGAAAGGGTCGTATCAACCAAAGAGGGAGTCAATAAAGGGGAAAAAATATGAACATCTGTATGCCCCTTCTTAGAATTTTCTGTCTTGAAAATGGAGGCAAGTATGCATTTTCATGAATGTAAATATGAAATGGAAGAGTGGGGTGAATTAGTGAGTGCGAAAGAGGGAGAAAAGGAGGAAAAAGAAGGAGGCATTTTTTTCTGGTCTTAAATGTCTGAATATTAGAAATAGCACTACAACCAGTTACCAAAAAGATTCAGATTAGATTGATCTGTAAGCTCAACACTGACTACAGGGACATAATTTGGTTGCAATATGGGTTAAGGGTGTTTAGAGATTTTAGAGCTGGAGCTAAAATCCTCTTTGGTGTTTTGTTTTGTTTTTAATTAGCATGTTGAAGCATTTGTTTATAACTGCTTTGCAAAAAAGAACTGACTTACCGAAAGACCAGGAGAAGACATTCGAAGAGGCTCAAGAGAATTCACAGGTGGTCTGAGTGGAATCATTAAGCATCATCTCTGTAATAAAGAATACACATCAATTATTTGACATTTATAAAATATCCATTATAGTGCTTATGTTTTGAAATTCTTATCTGCTTACAAGAAAGTATCATTCAAGACTGGTGGGAATCATAGACTTAGAAGATCCCACTGTTGTAAACCTTTCCCAGCAATTATTCCTCCCCATCTTCCCTCAAAGCAGCATTTCAGTAGGGCTAACAAGGGAGTGATAATGATACCCATAATTACACATGCACCATACACATACACACACACACATCCATGCCTCCTTCAACAGCTTGTTGAAAAAACCAAATTGTATGATTTAAATAAAATGTAAATTTAAATCTCATAACAATACATGCTGTAGCAAAATCTGTATACTACATGCACACACAAAATATAATAATGAACAGTTTTTATTAGTTGCAAAATATATTCTTCTCCTTAGTACCAGGTTAAAAAAAAGATAGTTCATCTCTCCTAGTCTAACTATGTTTTCCCAAATCCCCAAACCCAAAATAGCCCCTTTCCCTTCTTTCCAAGTTGAACAGAAATGATGTTTGCAGCATATGCCATCCCAACTTAATAGAAATGGAAAGTACACTCTATATATAGACAATACAATACAATTTCACAAACATCATTAGATTCAAGAACTGAAGTTTAGGATAGAATGAAGAGATGCACAGGGTATATCAACAGGATGCAACCCCTTGTAAATGAGATAAGAGAAACCAGATAAAGGAGCTTCTCAAAAAAATATCTAATTAAAAAATAAAACTGGTTATTCATTTGGTAAGAGCACTGGGATCTTTGAGAAATCAGTAGAAGACAAGGAAGGCTGCAACACAAAGGAGACCTAGTATCATACTCATGATGCTTATAGTCTAGCATATAATGGTACACATTCACATTTCTGCAGGGAAATTATGGAAAATCATGGACAAGAGGGACAAAGGATGGGCAAGCATAAACGGCTTGTAATCTGTTTCACCAAAGGGAATGACTTCATAATAAAACCGCAGAGCCACTGGAGTACTTGAGCAGAAACAAATACTTTTTGTGGTACTGTCTTCAGACATCCCAGTCTAAAATGCACCTTACATGCCAGGGCAGCGGACGGACTGCATTATCCAGCATGGGTCTGGCTACACAAGCGGGGTTGGGAATAGAGAATGAGAGTAAATAATTAAATTATTCTCAACTTCACCAAGGGCAGTATTTTGCTTTCTGCGTGTTGTTCTTTATTTTTGTTTCCTATAATAAAGTGAGACATAGACCATGGAGATACTCCACAGAGGTTCCAAGATGACAGCAATGGCTACCACACAGTAATTTTTTTTTTTTTTTTGTGACAAGCTAGGAGAATAAATGTACCAGTTCTTTAACCAAAGGCTAATGTCATCTCCAAAGTTTTATGTAGACAACAAACAGATAATTGTCCAGGGAAGAGCAGGTCAAAGTGACTCTCCAAGATTTCTTCAAAGTAAAGGACTTGCCTTGGTCTCTGATTTTTCTCTCAGCACATCATTACTGTTTCCCAAGTGTAGTATGCAGCTGTCCAATTTCTCTGATGTAGGCAAAACTGTATTAAACCATCAAGGATTTCTTGTCATGAAATTTCACTTGATCATTTTCTTCCTTCAACTTCTAGTTCTCTTAGTTTAGCCAAAGATATGAGTGCTTATTCAATTCTCCTGGTGAGCTTCTAATGGATGGAAACCCGGATAGTATCTTCCTATAAACATCACGCTTCATAACAATTCTTCAGTCTGAACTGAAAAGGCCCCTCCTTACAGGCTTCGTAATTGGAAATTAGTTGTAATGGGAAAGGCTTTATTGATCCCTTGACTTTTTACTAAGAATCTGATAGTTCTTTTCAATACCACTCCCTCCCACCTTTAAATTTGAAATTCAGTTCAAATTGTGTTAAATATTTGGCAATCTCTGAGTGAACTTGGGTAGTGTGGGTTGAGTTGTAGGAGATCGGGGCTTTCTCGGGTCTCATAACAATACATGCTGTAGCAAATCTGTATACTATATTCACACACAAAATATAATAATGAAAAGTTTTTTATTAGTGGCAAAATATATTCTTCTCCTTAGTACCAGGCTAAAAAAAAAGATAGTTCATCTCTCCTAGTGTAACTATGTTTCCCCAAATCCCCAAACCCAAAAATAGCCCCTTTCCCTTCTTTCCAAGTTGAACAGAAATGATGTTTGCAGCATATGTCATCCCATCTTAATAGAAATGGAAAATACACTCTACATATAGATAATACAATAGAATTTCACAAACATTTATTCAGAATCTACAAAGTGCAAAATTCTGTGCTAACTACTAGAAGAGACACTCTTAAAAAAGGAGACCTAGTATCATACTCATGATGCTTATAGTCTAGCATATAATGGTACACATTCACAATTTACCTACAACTTCCCTGTCAGAAAGAGGCAAGAAGCTGGATGGACATGAATTCCAAAAACTTCGTGAAGTGGTATGGCCCTTTCTCATCTCTGATTCTCTATGACCCACCCTGTTCCTCCTCCCTGTAGTTCCCAGCTTCCCAGTCCTATGGGCCCAAAGCTAGACTATCTTAGATGGGAGCTGTTTGGGGGACTGAATGACATTGAGCTTGACCTCGGGGTTCCAGGGATGAGAATGGGGAACCACAGAGAATGGAATCCTGCAGTATGCAAATTTAGGGACCTTGGGACTGGGAGGGGCAATATGGTATAACAGAGTACTGAATTTTAAGTCAGAAAGGTCTAGGTTTAAATCATGCAGAGCTAAGCCTCCGTCGTCTCTTAAATTGAAATGCTCATAAAAATAGCCCCTACCCCAGAGGGTCATGGTAAGGCTTGAAATGAGATCATCTACATCAGTGCTTTGCCAACCTTAAAGTATAACTGAGATCTTATGATAAAGATGATGGCTTAGATGCAAGAGCTGCAGGGTCAGAGATAGTCTCATTATACAATGAATATAATGTATAATATATATATATATGTTATAATGTTATATATTTATATATAATATATTATATATTGATATATAATCATATAGTTATATGTTATAAATAATTATATATGTATATAACATATATACAATTACATATTATTATTATATCATTATTATATATTATATAATTATATGTAAAATTATATATAATAATATATAATTATATAATATTATAATATATATATATTATACATTATACTCATTTTATAATGAACACTGGGATGGGTGGGTATTATATGAAGGCTCTGCTCTATGTAGAAGTAAATAACTGGTCTCTGACATGGACAAAGGGGCACTAGCCGAGACCCATAGTGGGCAATGGTATCTTACAAAGGGAGGGGAGGGACAATGAGAAAAAAATCAAAAAAACCTGTTCCATGCAAATTTATACACAATTCTAGTCCGTTGATGGAAATAAAAAAGCTGGGACTGCCTACTATATTAGCATCTCATTGAACCCCATTTACCAGTGTCAGCAATCAGGGGGAAGCTGCATGTGGCATAGACTCTGAAGAAGAGAAGAGATAGAAACGAGAGGAATCACGGTTACAGAAATGAGGGAGTCGGATCGGCTCCCATGTTGGTAATTTAAAGACTGATTGCCACTTGGCCTCAGTATAAGAGCCTCACTCCCACCCTGAGTACATAATTCTAAGTTTTACTTTTCATTTTCTGTTTTTATTCCATTAACCCTTGTGACTTGACCTGTAAATACAACAGACATTGTCAGGGTCCTACATCACCCTCTAAAGTGACAGCAAGGGGAGGGGAGGGAAAATGGCCCCTTTACACCTCCATATCCTGGGTTGCACTTCTTGATAAAGGCTTGATCAATGGCTTATCTGAAAGAGGCTTTGGCTGTCAAGACCACCTCAGGAAAAGACATATTTCTTCTTCAGAAGAGAAAGAGACTCAAAGAAATCTAAAGCTGGAGGAAACACAAGGTTATTTGGCATGAAAATGCCAAAAAATATCCTACCCTCACTGGTCCGCAACCTTCAGAAACTGCCTCAATTCACCAGGATGACCACAATCAGCTACATCTGGGCAGAAGTTTCAAGGATCCCCTCACCAAAAAGGCCAAGGCTCCCTCCGTACACAGGGCAGAAATCAATCACACCTGAGCAGAAGTTTCTAGGAACCCCCATTACCTGGCCCTTTGTCCTCCTGGATGTAATCAACCACACCTGGACAGAAACTTTCAGAAACCGGAAACCCAAGGCCTAGATCCTTGGGCAGCCCGGCTGCAATCAGTCACACCTGGGCAGAGAGATGTTGTTCTGGGGAGTCATCCTCGAGCCAATACTCAAACTGGAAGTTCCCCTTTCCCAGTAACTACATAATGCTTCTCCTTTCTAGGAGCTCCTTCGAATTTACTCCCAAAATCCCAGGCTGCTCCTCCTCCTGTGCTCTCCACCTCCACTGCTACCTTCACTTCCCATCTCCCACCAGTCCCTTGTGTTGTATCTGCTAGATTTCCTACTCCTATCTGAGCCTCCCCCTTTATAAGATAGATTGCATACACCTCTCCCCACCTTTTTTTTTTTTTTTCTAAGTGAAACATGGCTTCTCTCAGTGACATCTCTGCTCTGAAATTCTTTTCCATGGGGGTGACACCCCCCTCTCATTTTGACTCCCAGAAAAGTGGAGCTGACTTCCTTCTTGCTCCCCCATGGTTGTTTCTGGACCTCAGCCGGGCCATCAGTATCCAAGAACTTTCTTTTAGGAATGCCTCCACCATCTTTCCTTTCTTTTTAACAATTTTCCCTTGTTCTTTTTAATTGATCCTCTTTCCTAAATAATTTCAGCACTTGGATCACAGCTCTTTTCCCTGTATCAATCTGTCATCCTTGGACATTTCAACATACCCATTCTGCCCTCCATTTCAGCAAGCTACCAACAAGGCCTGACTTTGGATCTGTCACTGCTGAAAATTCTTCCCCTCCCAGCTCCTGAATTCGGAGATTTTTCTCTTTAACTCTAATGGCTCCTCCCCCAATCAAAATCCTCAACCCAATGGTCCCTTTAATCTCTTAGGATATAAGCTCTTTTTTGATCTAAATTCCTTCCTTACTATGGACCATAGTTTTTAACTGTCCGTTACATCTCTCCTGACTTTCCACTGAATCCATCTTGACAACTTCCAGTCCTAAACAACTCTTGCCTATTGAGAGTCACTACAGAAAGGCCCTAAACCTGCATAATTGACAGCACTACAAATCCAGGGTAAAAAAACGTCAGCTGGGCCTTCTCTGTTGCTCAGCAATCCTTTCATTATACCCCCTTTTGGTTTTGTAAGGGGTGGTGACCAGTGTGATTTCTTATTGATTGGTTGGGCTAGCCCACCTCCTATGGTGATGGAAATGTTTCTTGCTTGAGGCCCATGTGCCCTGCTAGAAGGACCTACTGAAATATTTTGACTAAACGTATTGTTTTTTTCTTCCAAGTCTCACTTTTCCCAAACCCTTCCATTTCTTTTGAAAGCACCCCATGTTTTGGGTTCATAACCTCATTATCCTCAACCCTCACTTTCTCCACCCCACGTATATAATCGGTTGCCAAATCTTGCTGTTTTCACTCTTATATCTCTTGCATCTCTTGCACCTACCACTTTAGTTCTCTTCTTCATTATCTTTCATCTGTATTACTGCATCAGTCTCCTTGTTAGTCTCTCTGCCTCATTTCTCCCCATTCTAGACCACCCTATGTGTTGTTGCCAAAGTAATTTTCCTTAAATACAAATCTAAACATGTGATTCCTCTACTCAGTAAAATCCAGTGGCTTCTGTTTGCCTCTAGGACAAAATATAAACTTGTCTGTAGAGCTTTTGAAAACCCCACACAACCTGGCTGCAAACATATTTTTTCCAGCCTTATTGTACATTACTCTCTTTCCTATACTGTGCTGGGCATCCAAACTGGGCTTATCTCTGCCTCTCACCCATGGCACTCAATCTGCCATCTCTGTGACTGAAATATGCCCTTTCCTCCTCTCTGCCTCACAGAGATCCTCCCTTTCCTTTAGATGAAGTTCCAACACTGCTTTCCACAAGTGGCCTTTCCTGATTTAACTATTTTCTATATATCTGTACATAGATGCTTTATGTTTTTATACATACTCATCCCCCATCCCCCCCATTGCAATGTAAGCTCGTTGAGAGTAAAGATCGATTCACTATTTGAACTGATATCCCCAGTACCCAACATAGGACCTGAAAGACTTAAGCTAAACACTCAGTTGATTGACTGACTGCTTAATAAATACTTGCAGCAGGTTGATTGATGAGTCTCCAGTTACTCGAACCGCCTCTTGATGATTAGAGAACAAAAGGAGACATGGAGGGAGTTCCCCCTTCTGTGAACTATATGAGTAACCTATGAAAACAGCTCATCATCCCTTTTTGGGAACCCTCCTTTTTGGAATGATCAGTCTCCTTGGGATTTCCAGAAATGAGTGCAGATGGGGAGAGGGAATCATTTCATTCCAAGCTCCCCCTCCCCCTCCAACAGTAATGGCAATTTACTGCATAAACCCATGACAATGGTTGACACATGCTTGTCCAGACAAGCATGACACAGGAGTTTTTGGATCTCCTGATTCCTAACTGCCTTCTTTCTTTCTGTTTCCTTTTCTGGACAGCTCTGCAGCCAGTAATCCTGAGAATGGGTGTTTCCAGATTTAGAGTTTAATTCAAGATTAATCCTGTGTTCAAGAGCTCCCTGATTTCCTAAGGTGGTTATGGGTAGCCCAGAGGGAGAAGGTTTCCATATGAGCCTAAATCTCAAGGGTGAAGCCGGCCACTTGAAGCCAGAGGATAGGGTCATCTGATAAAGGTTCAGAAGATCTGGATTCTGTCACTTTTCCATGATAATTTCTGTCATTTGTATAGACAAGACAGATGTGAGGTAAATGTGAAATATCTGGCAGATTCTTAAAGGTTTTGGGGGAAGCCTAATGAGGGTAATTTAATGATCTACTTGGATTTTTTGTTTTTGTTTTTGCATATTCTTATACATCTTTTTAATCCCTCCTCATTTTATCTATTTTCTGTGGCAGCTATTCCATGACAGATATTCATACTGTTCCCATAAGGGTACCCATAGATACCTTTATATGAAGGGATGCTTATGGGAAAACCTTAGACATCAGCAGATATTATAAGCTTTATTTATATTTTTAAGAATTTTGCTTTTGCGGGGTACTCCTTGGCCAAGGGTCACAATTAGATATAGAGTTCCCTGGAGTGGCTGTTCCAAGACAATTACATGCTTTTTACCCCCCACCCAACTTAACCCACCCCAACCATCCTTTCTTGGCAGACTGGTTCTCCCTGTCTGAGAACTGCACAAGCCAAAGTGTTCTTCCTTAACTTGTCTTCCCAATGCCTACAAGTTTCTTGACATCTTCACATCCTCTGCTTTCCCTCCATGTTTGAGAGGAAGAAATAACTTGAGTCCTTTTGAGGCCTGCCCCCTCACCTACATCCTGGGTTTCATCCCTTTCAATCTCCTCTCACACTTTGCTTCATCAATCATCCTGTCTCTCTCCTGCATCTTTAATTTCTCAATCTCCATTCCTTCCATTCTTTCCAAAGTCTTGTTCACATCTCCCCTTTAAAAATGACCAATAACAAAAAGGGAAAAAAAGTTTTTCCTTGACCTTGTACACCCCTCAAACCTTACTTCTACCTCTTATCTCCCTTTTATTGCCAAACTTCCCAGAAGGGTGGCTTTCCATGATTGATTACTCACCACTTCCTCTTCACCCTCCTTACCTTCTGTAATAGATTGTAAGGTCCTCAAGGGCAGGGATTATATATGAGTTATGTTTGTACCTCTATGAACTCCAACACAGGAAAATACCATTTGACCACAAAATCTTATGATCTTCTGACCCAGGACCTATTGGTTCAACAGTTGATACACACTTGTAATACTCTTTCTGAAACAACCCACACAAACTGGGTATGTTAGGTAGAAGTTAAAAGCATGATGGGATTCAAAAACTTCTCCAATCTGGCTCCCGGGGTGTTCTGGAGCCAGCTTAACGTAGATCACAGAGCCAACTATTAAATATGTAGTGTCAGCATTTATGTCCTGGAAATCAGTAAATACTAAAAATCAGGACTTGATTTATTGTTTTCTTGGTTGTCTAACCTTAAGAAAGTCTGTTATATAGATTAAACTGAAAACCGTCATGATAATAGATTGTTTTGGCAGTGTTTTTTTTTTTCCAGAAGGCCACTTGTGAAACATTTGCTAGCACACCCTTGCCTGGCTTCAATGTACATTTTTGGCCTTGGAGTCTCATGTTCCATATATTGTGCCATACATTGCGGTCATCCTCTTAAGAGTAGGGAAGCTGTTAGAGAGGGCAGATATTATCTCACTTGAGTATTTATATCTTTGCACAATTACTTGCACCTAGTGGACAGAATAAATGTTTACTAACTAAGTGATTGTTCGATTAACCTGAATTATTCATCACTGCTTGGATATGTTCTGCATCTCCCTATTCCTGTTCTGGAACGCTCTTTCTCCCAATTTCTATATGTTGAAATGTTACTCATTGTTTCAAGGATCAGTTCAAATGTATCCCTAAGGAGAAGGATCACCTGGTTTCTATGAATACTCAGGATTTACACTTGTCACATAATCTATGTAATATAATTTTGTTTGTGTTCAGTCTTTATTCCCCCCAATTGGATTCAGGTCCTTAGGGCATCTCAATACTGTGGTTGACAAGGATGACATAAAGAAAAAAAAATCAATCAACTATTCCCTACAAGAAGCTTGTATTCTACTAGGGAAAAACAATGTGTGGACAGGCACATTAGTAATCACCATATACAAAAGTCATTGGAGAGGAGGTAGGCACTAACAACTGCCAGGAAGGGGCTGTTTTAGAAGTTGGGCTAGTACCCAGCTTTTGGGATAAGAATTCACTATTTGACAAAAAACTGCTGGACAAATTGGAGACTAGTATGGCAGAAACTAGACATTGATCTACACCTGACACCATATACCAAGATAAGGTCAAAATGGGTTCATGATCTAGACATAAACAATGATAATATAAACAAATTAGAAGAGCATAAGATAGTTACTTCTCAGACCTGTGGAGCAGGGAGGAATTTGTGACCAAAGAAGAACTGAAGATCATTATTTATTGATCAGAAAATAGATCCTTTTGATTATATTAAGTTTAAAAGACTTTGTACAAACAAAGCTAATGCAAACAAGATTAGAAGGGAAGCAATAAACTGGGAAAATATTTTTACATTCAAAGGTTCTAATAAAGGCCTCATTTCTAAAATATATAGAGAATCAACTCAAATTTATAAAATATCAAGCCATTCCCCAAGTGATCAATGGTCAAAGGATATGAACAGACAATTTTCAGATGAATAAATTGAAACCATTTCCAGTCATAGGAAAAGGTGCTCTAAATTACTATTGATCAGAGAAATGCAAATTAAGACAACTCTGAGGTACCACTATACACCTCTCAGATTGGCTAGGATGACAGAAATAGATAATGGTGGGGATGTGGGACAACTGTGACACCAATACATTGTTGGTGCAATTGTGAACTGATCCAACCATTCTGAGAGCAATTTGGAGCTATGTTCAAAAAGTTATCATTATACACAGCAACAACAAGATTATAAGATGATCACTTCAGATGGATATGGTTCTCTCAACAATGAGATGATTCAAACCAGTTCCAATTGTTCAGTGATGAAGAGAGCTGTCTATACTCAGAGAGAGGGCATTTTTACTCTTTTTGTTGTTTGCCTTTTATTTTGCTTCTCTCTCTTTTTTTAACTGATTTGATTTGATTTTTCTTGTGTAGCACAATAATTGTATAAATGTGTATGCCTATACTGAATTTAACATATATTTCCACCATGTTTAAGATATATTGGACTATCTGCATCAAGAGGAGGGTGTTGGGGAAGGGGGGCAAATTGGTACACAAGGTTTTGCAAGGGCTAATGTTGAATTGTCTATGCATATGTTCTGAAAAATAAAAAGCTTTAAGAAAAAAAATTAAAAAAAGAAGCTGGGCTAGATCTGATCTCTGAAAGAAGTCAGTATTTCTCAGAGGAGATGAAGAGGGTCACATTTCAGACAGGAAGGTAGATTTTTGTATCAGGATACAAAAATTAGGTGTTCTTTTTTCATTTTTTGAATCAAACTGAATACCAATGCCATTCTCAATAGCACAACTGAACATTCTACCTCCCAGTAGTCAAGAAGCTCTTTACTGTGTCCAATTTCAATCTCTCTTTTCATTAACAGAAGAAATTCCATTGCATAAACCCAATATGCTCTTCTCCTATTCTTACTGCACAAAATGACCAGGGCATTCTAATTTGCTATTATCTTTACCCTTAGAAAACCTGTTAATGAAGATGAAAAACAGAAAGAGCAGTACGACTGCAACTCTTCTCTATTTGGATGGATGGATGGATGGATGGATGGATGGATGGATGGATGGATGGATGGATGGTAAAGAATTCTGGGAAAATGTTTGGAGATCTCTCCTTCCCAGATTAGTGACATCCTTGTAGAAGGGAGCTTCTTTCATTACTACTTTAGAGCAGAATAAGCCCATGCTTTCTGCCAGGTTGCCTCATGATGGGGAGGGAGAATAGAGGACATGAACAATTCAGTTTGGCCTCTCTGAAGAATCATCACAGATTCCAAGAGATTAGCTCATCCACCCCACCAGAATAACAGGTACTGCTAGAATACCATGGTTCTAAGGCACATAATTGGCAGGATTTGGAGAGGAGCATTGGTAACAAACAGCTTGTCCCGCTGAGAGCAATGAGTGATCCATCTATGACAAAGAAATGAAAATCAATGATGAGTTCAAATCCCAACCATTTGCTATTTACATTTTCCACTGCCAATGGACTTCTCAAGCTTCATCAGGGCTCCCTTATTTCCAGTACAACCTGTTCACTCTCTATACAGGGGGTTTGTTTTGACATTACTCTTGTTGTCCTGGTCTCAAAAGACATGTCTAATTAAACAAATTATTTACATTAGCCACTGCAGAAGAAAAGAACAGGCCAGATTCTAGTATTTAAGATGGATTAGAATTTCATTGATGAGTTTAGTGACTCACTTGTGGCAGGGAAAAGAATGCTGGATTTCAAATCAAAGGAGTTGGGTTCACCTTAGGTCAGTCACTTGTGATGAAGGAAACAACACATATAGGAGAGTTCAGCAATTGGACAGATGGAAATGTCCTTAGAGTACAGAAATAAAGCAGAGAGTAATGCATGTTCTTTAATATAATTTCCATGGATAAAACCACATCCATTTCTGATGTCATCCCCTTTTAGGGGGCTTCTAGTGGTGAGAAGTTTTCTTTCATGGTCTTTAGTATCTATGGCTGCTGAGAAGGCAAGGGCTATGACACCCAGAGAAGTAGTCTCTAGATTATAACTCCATAAAAGTTGCTTTTCTAGGCAATCCCTGGCAAAACAGGTTTGAACAACATCAGTAGCTTGTGAGCTGCTCCTGGGGCTTTTGGACTTAAAACTGCCTTAGTGATAGGGATAGTGGGAATTTCAGGCCCTTTCTCTACAAGGGACACTTTCCTTTTTGATGCTTTGGGGATCAGGCTGGAAGCAGGGCTAGTTTATTTTTCTCCAATTCTTTTTTAAAATAGTATTTTATTTTTCCAAATACATGCAAAGATAGATTTCAACATTCACCTTTGCAAAACTTTGTGTTCCAAATTTTTCTCCCTCTCTTTCCCCCTCCTCCATCCCCGAGACAACAAGCAATCCAATATAGGTTAAAGATGTGCAATTCTTTCAAACATATTTCCATATTCATCATGTTACTTAAGAAAATCAGATCAAAAGGGAAAAAACACGGGAATGAAAAAAAAAAACCAAGCAAATAAACAACAACAAAAAAATGTGAAAATACTATACTTTGAACCACATCTAGTCTCCATAATTCTCTCTCTGAATACAGATGGCACTTTCTTTTTTTTAATTTTAATTTTTTTATTAATTTTTATAATTATAACATTTTCTTTGACAGTACATATGCATAGGTAATTTTTTTTTTCAACATTATCCCTTGCACTCCCTTCTGTTCTGAAAATTTCCCCTCCTTTCCTCCACCCCCTCCCCTAGATGGCAGGCATTCCCATACATATTAAATATCTTATAGTATATCCTAGGTACAATATATATGTGCAGAACCGAATTTTGTTGTTGTTATTGTTGCAAAGGAAGAATTGTATTCGAAAGGTAAAAAATAATCTGGGAAGAAAAACAAAAAAAAATGCTCACAGTTTACACTCATTTCCCAGTGTTCCTTCTCTGAGTGTAGCTGATTCTGTCCATCGTTGATCAATTGGAATTGGATTAGCTCTTCTCTATGTTGAAGATATCCACTTCCATCAGAATACATCCTCATACAGTATTATTGTTGAAGTGTATAATAATCCCCTAGTTCTGCTCGTTTCACTCAGCATCAGTTGATGTAAGTCTCTCCAAGCCTCTCTGTATTCCTCCTGCTGGTCATTTCTTACAGAACAATAATATTCCATAACCTTCATATACCATAATTTACCCAACCATTCTCCAATTGATGGGCATCCATTCATCTTCCAGCTTCTAGCCACTATGAAAAGGGCCGCCACAAATATTTTGGCACATACAGGTCCCTTTCCCTTTTTTAGTATTTCCTTGGGACATATGCCCAGTAGTAGCACTGCTGGGTCAAAGGGTATGCACATTTTGATAACTTTTTGGGCATAATTCCAAATTGCTCTTCAGAATGGTTGGATTCTTTCACAAGTCCACCATCAGTGTCCCAGTTTTCCCACATGCCCTCCAATAATTCATCGTTATTTGTTCCTGTCATCTTAGCCAATCTGACAGGTGTGTAGTAGTATCTCAGAGTTGTCTTAATTTGCATTTTTCTGATCAATAGTGATTTGGAACACTCTTTCATAGGAGTGGAAATAGTTTTAATTTCATCATCTGAAAATTGTCTGTTCATATCCTTTGACCATTTATCAGTTGGAGAATGGTTTGATTTCTTATAAATTAAAGTCAATTCTCTGTATATTTTGGAGATGAGGCCTTTATCAGAACCTTTAACTGTAAAAATGTTTTTCCTAATTTGTTACTTCCCTTCTAATCTTGTTTGCATTAGTTTTGTTTGTGCAGAAACTTTTTAATTTTGTGTAAACAAAATTTTCTATTTTGTGATCAATAGCAGTCTCTAGTTCTCCCTTGGACACAAACTCCTTCCTCCTCCACAAGTCCGAGAGGTTAACCATCCTATGTTCCTCCAATTTATTTATGATTTCGTTCTTTATGCCTAAATCTTGATTTTTTTTGATCTAATCTTAGTATGTGGTGTTAAATGTGGGTCCATGCCTAGTTTCTGCCATACTAATTTCCAATTTTCCCAGTAATTTTTGTCAAATAATGAATTCTTATCTCAAAAGTTGGGATCTTTGGGTTTGTCAAACACTAGATTGCTATTTTTATTCACTATCTTGCCCTGTGAACCTAACCTATTCCACTGATCAACTAGTCTATTTCTTACAAATGGCACTTTCCATCATAAGTCTCTTGGAATTGTCTTGGATCACCTCATTGTTGAAAAGAAGAGCTGGTTTCTTTTGGAGGCACTGCTATTCCCAACGTTCTAGGGTTTTGCAGCCAATGTCCCATAAAGGCCATATTAGATTAAATAAAGATTTTAGCACTGATGAAGACAGTGGTTCAGCTTCAGCAAAAGTAAACCACATAGTTGACAGGAAGTTGTGAGGAGGGGAAATGGAGACATCTAGTACTAACAATGTTTTCAACAAGTTTATTTTAGAAGGAAGCAGAAATACAGGATGATAACTACTGGGGATAGCAGGGTCTAATAAATGTTGTTTTTTTTGTTTGTTTTTTGATAAGGGGTAGTTAAGGACATTCAGGAAAAATGAAAGGCAATAGTAGATATAAATTCAAGATTATAGAGGAGGATTTTAGGAAGGGCAATCTGAGCAGTCAGGGCTGATACACCATTAACCCTGCCTCATCCTAGTGGTTTGGATTGGGGGACAGGGGAGAGAGATTACCCCTAGTCCAAAAGGAGTCCTTTGACTTTAGGTTTTTGGGTTGTGACCCCACCATATTTTAGTACTAATGAAGGAAAGATTGGGGTCTAAATTCTCATTTGATATGAGGGGGTAGAGTCAAAGAATGGAATTTCTGTAGGAGCCTGAACACAATCCTTGCTGAAAATCTTTGAAATATTAAGTGTTCTGTTCTCTTACCTAAATGCTATCTAGTGACCATAACTGGATAGTTGAGGACTGAGGTGTTTTTTTTTGTTTGTTTGTTTTTTAAGAGCTCATGATCATTACTATGAAGTCATTATCCAGGGATGCAGATGGTAAATGTTGAAAATATATAGAGTTGACACCTTTGCAAATGGGCAATTTTTGACATATAAATCTATTGAACACACATGTATTCATGTATGTGGAGATGGACATCATGGATGCATACATGAAAAAGGTGAGGAGAAAAGAACCAGGTATCCTTTTGAATTTATTTATAAAAACTGTATAAAATAATAAAAGTTGGGCTTGTTGGATATGGAGGAATATCACTAGATCACCTTTTTCTTTGGCTCTCTAGGGGAGGGGAGCTGTCATGTACCTTGTCTGTATTGTTGTACATTATATTAGAGGTATTTGCTTGTGCTTTATCGCCCACCTGGACTGTGGACAGCACTATGACTTAGCCCAACTCAGTATCTCTGCTAGCACTATTCTCCCCGCACATTAGACCCTTAACAAATGCTTACTGCTGCCTTTAGATGGCACAGAGAAGAGTTTTCTGGGATTTAAAAAGAAACATTAAATCTTAAATATCACCATTTAATTGAGGCTTTAATACATGCAGACTAGCCCCCTCATTCTAATAGCTAGAGAACATGAAACCTCAGAGACAGCACTGTGCATGCTCTTGCTTCCTGCTTTAGCTATAAGGGAAATGAAAGTTTTGATTTGTGGAAAAATACATGGAGCATACTGACAAATTAAGGACCCAGTGGAGTACAGTTAGAGCCAAGCTCAGAGCAGCAGAGCTCTTGCAGGATGAGATACAATAAATCCACTTTTTGTGTAAGTCAAGAAAGGAGAATGCAATAAGTTGGTTAAATAAAAAATAAAATTAGTTATAGGCTCCTTCTCACACATACACACCCCTCCCCATTTAATGAATAATGAAACACCAACATGGCAGATTGAATACCTGAGACTGAACCAATCTGGATTACAATCAGAGTAGATCCAAGGAAGATGTGAGAAAATGACCACTGGCAAGAGGACAAGCTCAAGCTCTGGAAGTGAATTGGCAAAAGAGATGTGAACCAGGATTTTGGAAAGTGCAGAGCCACTCTAAAAATGGAGGGCTTTTTCAGTAGCCCTAAAAGCTGCTTCATGTTCAAGCCTAGATCTTAAATTATAACGGTAGTTATTTTATTTTTCTACCCTTCCTTGATGGGGAGATCCTAGACATGAGGCATAACTTTAAATTTAAGTAAATTGTCCCAAGCGTACTTAGGATGGGATTTAAAATGCTGAAAAATGTCTCATTATATGACAGCTTCCCCCAGGACTAAACCTGGTCAAAACTCATGCATAGGTCCAAAGTGAATGGACTCTTTAGTGGAAATACAATGAAAAAAGTAGTTAAGTTCCTGGCCCCAGAATCAGTTATAACAATTACAGAATTATAAAACAAAGTCCCTGACCTAAGAAGCTTATAATCTAAGGGCAGAAATAGCTTTTGTTATTGCTCTGTTCAGACATTCAGTCTTATTTGATTCTTTGTGACCCTATGGAGCAAAGCATGTCAGGATCTTCTATTTTCTACTGTCTCCTGAAATCCGTCCAAGTTCATGTTCTGTCCCTCACTATATCTTGAAGTCTCTTCAAATTTATGTTCATTGTTTCCATGACACTATTTATCTCACCCTTTTCCATCCTCTTTTGCTTTTGCCTTCAATCTTTCCCAACATCAGGGTCTTTTCTAATGAGTCCAATCTTCTCATCATGTGGCCAAAATATTTAAGCTTCAGCATCACTTTCCAGTGAATAACCTGAATTAATTTCTATAAGTACTGACTGGTTTGATCTGTTTGCTGTCCAAGGGACTCTTTTTTACATGAATAAACATTTAAAAATATTTATTTAGTTAATTTTTTTATTAATTTTTATTTTCAAAACATATGCACGGATAATTTTTTGACATTGACTCTTGAAAAACCTTGTGCTCTATAATTTTCCCCTCCTTCCTCTCACCCCCTCCCCTAGATGGCAAGTAATACAATATATGATTAATGTGTTAAAATACATGTTAAATCAAATAGGTGTATACTTATTTATACAATTATTTTTCTGCACAAGAAAAATCAGATCAAAAAGAAAAAAAAATGAGAAAGAAAACAAAATGAAGGAAACATCAACAAAAAGAGTGAAAATGCTATGTTGTGAACTACACTCAGTTCCCACAATCCTCTCTCTGGGTATAGATGGCTCTCTTCATTGAAAGATCATTGGAACTGGCCTCAATCATCTCATTGTTAGAACCATGTCCATCAGAATTGATCATCATATAATTTTGCTGTTGCCGTGTACAATGATCTCCTGGTTCTGTTCATTACACTTAGCATAAATTCATGTAAGTTTCTCAAGTCCTCTATAAAATCATTCAGCTATTTTCTAACTGATGGGCATGTGCTCAGTTTCCAGTTTCTTGCCACTACAAAAAGGGCTGCCACAAACAGTTTTGCACATATAAGTCCCTTTCCTTCTTTTAAGATCTCTTTGGGATATAAGCCCAGTAGAAATACTGTTGGATCAAAAGGTATGGACAGTTTGATAACTTTTTGAGGATAGTTCCAAATTGCTGGATGCATTCACAGTTCCACCAACAATGTATTAGTGTCTCAGTTTTCAACATCCCCTCCAACATTCATCATTATTTATTCCTGTCATCCTTGCCAATCTAAGAGGTATGTAGTAGAACCTTAGAGATGCCTTAATTTGCATTTCTCTGATTAATAATGACTCAGAGCATCTTTTCATATGACTAGAAATAGTTTCAATTTCTTCATCTGAAAATTGTCTGTTCATATCCTTGACCATCAATTAGAGAATGGCTTGAATTCTTATAAATTTGAGTCAATTCTCTATGTATCTTAGAAATGAGGCCTTTATTAGAATGCTTAAATGTAAAAATGATTTCCCAATTTATTGCTTCCCTTCTGATCTTGTCTGCATTAGTTTTGTTTGTACAAAAACTGTTTTACTTAATATAATCAAAATTATATATTGTGTTCAATAATGAGTTTCAGTTCTTCTTTGGTCACAAATTCCTTCCTTTTCCATAGACTGAGAGATAAACTATCCTATGTTCTTCTAATATGCTTATAATATCACTCTTTATGTCTAGATCATGGATCCATTTTGACCTTATCTTGGTATGTGGTGTTAGGTGTGAGTCAATGCCTAGTTTTTGTCATACTAGTTTCCAATTTTCCCAGCAGTTTTTGTCAAATAGTGAATTCTTATTCCAAAAGCTGGGGTCTTTGGGTTTGTCAAACACTAGATTGCTATAGTCATTGACTATTTTGTCCTGTGAACCTAACCCATTCTACTCATCGAGTCCTCTATTTCTTACCCAGTATGAAATGGTTTTTATGACCGCTGCTTTATAATATAGCTTTAGATCTGGCACAGCTAGACCACTTTTATTGGAATTTTTTTCATTAATTCACTTGAAATTCTTGACTTTTTGTTCTTCCAGATGAACTTTGTTATTATTTTTTTCTAGATCTGTAAAATAATTTCTTGGCAGTTTGATTGGTATGGCACTAAATAAGTAGATTGATTTAGTTAGTATTATCATTTTTATTATATTTGCTCAACCTACCCATGAGCACTTGATATTTTTCCAACTGATTAGATCTGACTTTATCTGTGCAAAGTATTTTGTAGCTGTGTTCATATAGTCCTTGATCTTACTGGGAATGGATCTAGTTTCTCTCCATTACATATGATGCTTGCTGATGGTTTTAAACAGATGATACTGATCACTTAAGGAAAAGTCAAGGGACTCTCAAAAGTCTTCTCTAGCACCACAAATAAAAGAAGAGTCCGTTCTATCACTCTTTTTTTTTTTTTGAGGCTGGGGTTAAGTGACTTGCCCAGGGTCACACAGCTAGAAAGTGTTAAGTGTCTGAGATCAGATTTGAACTCGGGTTCTCCTGAATTCAAGGCTGGTGCTCTATCCGCTGCACCACCTAGCTGCCCCCCCCCCCATTCTACCACTCTTAGTTTTTCCTATAGTCCAACTCACAGATATATATCACTCCTGGAAAAACCATAGCTTTGACTATATGGACCTTTGCCAGCAAGATGATGTCTCTGTTTTTTAGTTTGTTGTCCAGATTTGCCAAAGCTTTACTTGCACAGAGCAAGCAGCTTAATTTCAAAGATGCAGTTACCATCAGCAGTGATCTTTGAATCCAATAACATAAAATCTGAAATTGCTTCCATTTATTCTTCTTCTATTTTTCAGGAAGTGATGGGACCATTTGCAAAGATCTTTGGATTTCTTTTTGCAGCTAAGCGTTAAGCTAGCTTTTATGTTCTTCCCTTTACCCTCATCAAGAGCCTTCTAAATTTCTTTTTACTTTCTGCCATTTAGCGCATATCTTAGATTGCTGATATTCCTCTCAACAACCTTAATTTTGGCTTTTGATTCATCTGACCTGCCATTTCACATGATGTACTCTGAATATAAACTAAATAAATAAGTTGGATATATATATATATATATATATATATATATATATATATATATATATATATATATATATATATATATATATATATATATAAAAACCTTGTCATAATCTTTCCCAATGTTAAATCAATCACTTATTCCATGTTCAGTTCTAATTGTTCCTTCTTAGCTCCTATACAGGTTCCTTAGGAGACAAGTAAGATGATCTGGTATTTCTTTGAAGTTTTGTCACATTTTGTCATGATCTACACAGTCAAAGGCTGTAATGTAATCTAAGAAGCAAAAGTAGTAGCTCTCTTGCTTTCTTAATAATCCAATGAATGTCAGCAATTTGGTCTCTCATTCTTTAACCTCTCTGAAAACTATAATATCCGGTCTAGCTTTCTGGAGGTCCTCCAGACGGGCCTTGGTCTCAGCAGGAGAGTCACTACGAGGATGGTCAGGAATCGAGTCTAAAGGCTGTCCCCAGTTCTCTCAGCCCTTAAATACCCTATTACAATTACATCATTACAGCATACTGAGTTTGTGTGAACTAGAGAACCATCATCTCATCAGTTCCACTGAATTAACACCTTGTTGTAAGTATCCTTGTTTCAAGTAATACTCCTCCAGAGTTCTGGCCCACTACAGAAAACCAGCCTGCTTTTCTGGCAATTGTTGGTTTGCACATTGTTTAAATCTAGCTTGCAGAATCTTAAGCATAACCTTGTTGGTGAGTAAAATGAGAATAATAGTTAGGTAATTTGAACATTTCTTTACATTGCCCTTCTTTATGACTGGGACATAAACTGATCATTTCCAAACCAGTGGCCACTATTGAGTTTTCCAAATTTGCTGCCATATTGAGTGCAGCATTTTAACAGCATCAACTTTTAGAATTTTAAATAACTCAGCTGGAATTCTATTCTACTAACCTTATTATTAGAAAGCCTTCTCAAGAAGACCCATTAGACTTCATTCTGAAGGATGTCTGGCTCTAGCTTAACTACACAATCATTGGATTTGGCAGAGAGTGCTACTCCACATAAAGAAATGAAGGAACAACAAATGATAATGTACAAGTATGTACTGAGTACTTTCACCCAAACTATAAATATTATAAATTCAGAGAAGAAACAAATTAATTAGGGAATTATTATAATTAAGTGAAAATGTAGAAAAGAGACTAAAATGACCTAGTCATCCTTACAGAAGAAATCGTTTCTCTCCAAACTCTTCTTCTCAACTTCCATTGGGGCAGTCCATTGCAAACTGTTAAACAGGCTTAAATAATTGGTCTTTGATCTTTATGTATCTCTCCTTTTACAAGCTCCGAGGCCTTTGAGTTCAGAGAGAGGCTATATTAGCTAGTCATTATAGGACTTAGAGCTCAAAGTAATCTTAGAGATCTTCTAGTCCAAATTCACTTCTTTTTACAGAGAAAAAAAACTGAGCCACAAAGATGTTAACGTGATTTGCTCAAAGTATCATAGGTAGAAGTTGGTAGAACAAGGATTCAAACCTAGGCCCCTTGACTATAAATTTATTGGTCTTTCTACTACAAAAAAGATAGATGAGGAGCAAGTAGACAGAGAAAATGGAACAAGAAAGCCCTCTACACATGCACTAAAGTTGATGAACTTTATTGGATGGATCCTAACTTCCTTAGAAATTATTTTCTCTTATTTAATACATACTCCTTATCACAAGTGTATTTATTTGGCTGACTCATTTAGCAGCCAATAGCAGATTAGGTTAAAAAATTTAAAGTGTTTTTAACAGAGCAGAGGTACATTGAAAGCATTTAGAAATGACAAGGAGCAGAGAAGAAGCAAACATAAAAACTAAATAACACACTAAAAATAGAACAATTGGTGACCAGTTTGAGCAATGGAAAATATCTCTATATAGCTCCATAGTTCCTTAGTAAATGTCCATGTTGTCATTCATATGATAATTATTGCAATAATAACCCTGAATTTATCATGAAAGGACCCATTTAGTTCCAGTATATTTTCTCTAGGACAAGGAAGTATGTTTTTAGAAATACTGCCATTCAAAATAATTAACTTTAAAAGTTTTAGTATTTAAAAAGGATAAGAATTAATTATGTGGGAAATTCATTTACAACATGTAAACACACTGGTTGATGATGAAAAGATCAGGCATTATTATATACTGTCCCAAAAGCCTTACTGCAGTTTTAAGCTTTAACAGCTTAAATAGCTTAAATCTGTTCTAAGACTTTGGGGACACCCTATAGATTCAAATTTGGAGACTGTGTTGTTTAAAACAGGTAATCAAGGGTCTATCTTATATCAGTCATAGAATAGGTATCAAAGTTTGCAAAATGGGATAAATACTATTGGGTTCTCAGATAGTTGGAGGATTAATAAGATAGTATCACTAAGTAAGCATTTAGAAATCCTTGATACAATGTCACTAGGCTGTACATTTAATCTTGGATTTTTATGTAGTTAAAGGATTACTAGCACAATACAAACACTAGGCATATTCTCACTTACTGAGAGAACACCTGCCTGCCTTAGAATATATGCCTTAATTCTCTTTTTGTCTTTTCTTTCTCTGTTCCCTGTTGTGCCATGCCAGAAAATACATAAAAAAGTATGAGCTAGAAGTAGAAAAGAAACTAATGTCTTAAAGTACATCTTCAAAACTTAAAGAAACACAAAAAAGGAAAAAAAACAAATTTTAAAAATGCCTTATAAATCTTGAAAGTTTAGACTGTTTTGTAGAAAATTAATATATTTTTGAAATTTTTATTAGTTAATCCAGTAAGTGGACTTAGATTATTAATATTATTCTTGATTTCTTTTAAAACATTTTGTTAATTTTGCAACCCATACTGGTATCTTTTGAGACACAAGCCATATATGTCTTTGTGATTTGGATGTATCCCCTGGACTCTTGAAGGTTATGCTAGTCCACTACAAAGTAATTGGTCCTAATGCTCTGGAGAAGCAGTGAATTTAATAAGGTTTTATTAAGTGGCAGAAGGGAGCATATGTCTGTGATATTAGACTGACTTAGAACATTTGATATTGACTACATGAAACCAGAACAAGGTCTTTAAAGCCCCCACCTTTTAGTAAGGTCTCTATCAACTCAATTTATTTATTAATTCTATTATTATGTTTCTAATTCTGTGATTTTTAAGAAGAGGTTACTCCAATGAAATGTGCAAAAATTGCAGTTCTTAAAGAGCCTGTTAAAGTTAAGAGTATCAGCTGCCAATATGGGAAAGTCAAGTTTTTCAAGGATCACTGAAACACACAGTAAAATAGAACGATCACACTACTATACAAAGGAATGTTCAGTCAAAAATGAAAAATGTTATTTCTTGGCTTAAAACATTATATTTAAGGTGGCAGAGTAAAGGTAATGACTCACCTGAGCTTTCTCCCACTTCCCTCCAAATATTTTTAAATAATGACTTTAATGACATTTTAGATCCAGCAGAACCCCACATAAAAGGTGGAGTGAAACAATTTTCCAAGTGAAGACAACTTAGAAGGTCAGCAGGAAAGATCTTTTGTAGCAGCAAAATGTGGCACAGTCCAGCCCAGGCCAAGCAAGCACAGCCGCTGCCCCAGCAAACCAGGAGTGGGCCTCTGGGACTCTGGGCCTCTGAATCAGTGGCCTCAACAGCTGTTTTGAGACCTCCCAGGTCACAGACACCAAAGACAACTAGAAAGGTTGTCAGGAAAGGCTTGTTGCAGTAGGGTGTGAGGGGAGCCCCAGCTAACTAGGAACTGGCCTTGAAAGCCACAAAATCTGCAATAGTGCTAGTGGTGGCAGCTTCCAGAAGTCTCAGTCCATACATGATAAGAGGGTTGAGCAGCTGGCCAGAAGGAGATTACAGGGTTCTCTTTGTGAAATATCTCAATGGATCTAGAAAACAGATCCAGGAAAGAAAATTTAAAAATAATTGATCTACCTGAAACCCATGATAACTAAAAAGAGCCTAGATATTATCTTTCAAGAAATTATCAAGGAAAACTGTCCCGATATACTAGAATCAGAGGACAAAATAGAAATTGAAAAAATCTACCTATAACCCCTCAAAGACATTCCAGGATGAAAATTCCCTGGAATATGATAGACAAAATCTGGAACTCCCGGGTCAAATAGAAAATATTGCAAGCATCCAGAAAGAAACAATTCAAATTTGGTGGAGTCAAGAAAACAGAAGATTTGGGAGCTCCTACATTAAAAGATAAGAGGGCTTGGATTATGGTATTCCAGAGAGCAAAGGAACTAGGATTACAACCAAGAATCTCCTACCCAGCAAAATGGAGTATATAATCTTTCAGAGAAAAGGTGAACATTTTTTGATATAGAAGAATTCCAATTATTTGTGATGAAAAGACCAGAGCTGAATAGAAAATTTGACTTTCAAATATAGGAAGTGAATGAAGCATACAGGAGTAATCAAAAAAGAGAAATCATAAGGGATTTTTAAAGGTTAATCTGTTTACATTCCTACACAGGAGGATGATACTTGTGACTCATGAGAACTTTCACATTATTATGGCAGGTACAAGGAGTAAATATGAGCAAAGGGCACAGCTATGAGTTGAATATGAAGGAATAATATCTAAAAAATAAATTAAGGGGTGAGAGAGGAATGCACTGGGAGAAAAAGAAAGGGAGAGGTGAAGTGACAAATTATTTTCCTTGAAAGAGACAAGAAAAAGCTTTTACAATGGAGGAAAGCAAGAGCAAGAGAGGAAGAGCGAGTGAACCTTAGTCTCATTAGAACTGGCTCAAAGAGGAAATAACATGCACACTCAATACGGGTATAGAAATCTATCTTACCCTGCAAGAAAGTAAGAGGGAGAGGGGATGTGAAAAGGGGGTAGGGTGACAGAAGAGAGGGCATGCTGGGAGATGGGGTGTTCAGAAGTAAAATACTTTTGAAGAGGGACAAGGTAAAAGAAGAGAGAGAACAGAATAAATGGGTGAGTAGAAATACAGTTAACAATAACATTTGTGAAGAGAATTGAAATAAGTTTCTCTAATTAAGACCTCATTCTTCAAATGTAAAAGGAACAGACATATTTATAAAAATAAGAGTTGGGGTAGCTAGGTAATGCAGTGCATAGAGCACCAGCCCTGAAGTCAGGAGGAACTGAGTTCAAATGTGATCTCAGATACTTAACACTTCCTAGTTGTATGATCCTGGGCAAGTCATTTAACCTCAATTGCCTCAGCAAAATAAAAATAAGAGTCATTCCCCAAGTGATAAATGATAAAAAAAAAATATGAAAAGTTTTTACTTGAGCCAATGAAATTATTTATAGCCATATAGAAAAAAAATACTCTAACTCACTACTGACAAAAGAAATGCAAATTAAAACAATTCTGAGGTATTACCTCATACCTATCAGATTGGCTAATGGGTCAGAAAAGGAAAACTATGTGTTGGAGGAAATGTAGAAAAAATGAGTAATTAATTCATTGTTGGTGGAATTATGAACTGATTCAACTTTTCTGTAGAGCAATATGGAACTATGACAAAAAAAAATGACCTGTATGTCCAAAAATATTTATAGCAGCTCTTTCTTCATAGCAAAGAACTGGATATTGAGGGGAGGGCCATCAATTTGGGGAATGGCTAAATAAATAGTAGTATGTAATTATGATGTAATACTATTGTTCTTTAAGAAATGATGAACAGATTCATAACTATGCCCAATGGGCTATAAAACAATGAATATCCTTTGATCTATCAGTACTGCTACTGGATCTGCATCCAAAGAAATTATAAAAGAAGAAAGAGGACTCACATGGAGAAACATGTTTGTAGGAACTCTTTTTGCATTGACAAAGAAAATGAGGGGACTCCCATCAAATGACTGAATAAGCTATGGTATATGAAAGCAATGGAATATTATTGTTTTATAGGAAATGATGAATAAGCTGATTTTAGAAATATCTGGAAAGATTTACATTAACAGACACTTTGTGAAACAAGCAGAACCAGGAATACACTGTACACAATAATAGCAAGATTGTGCAATGATCAACCACGAAAGGCTTAGTTCTCCTCAGTGGTTCTGTGATCCAAGACAATTCCAATGCAGTTTAGTTGTAAAATGCCATCCATGTGTAGAGAAAGAACTGGATATTGAATACAGATCTAAGCATACTATTTCCACATATTTTTCCTTCAATTTTTTTCTTGTAGTTTTTTCCTTTTGTTCTGATTTTTCTCTCCCAATATGACTCCCATGGAAATATGTAAAAATGAAATAAAAATTAAAAAATAGATAAAATAGAAAGGGAAAAATTCATTACACAAGGGTATAGTTTAAAAAAAAAGATGAGTAGGATACTCTCAGAAAAACTTAGAAATCCTTCATGAGCTCATGCAAGGTGAAATGTACTATGTTCAAAGGAATAACAATGTTGTGGTATGATCAGCTGTGAATGACTTTGCTACCTCAGTAATACAATAATTCAAGATTACTTTGAAGGACTTATCATAAAAGAAGTGTAAAGTGATGACAGATTTGATGTCAAGTCCTCCTAACTCCAATCCCAATGCTCTATCCACTGTGCCACCTAGCTGCCCCATTAACTTAAAAGTTTTAAAAACAAATGTTATTTTTATAACAATAGCTTTTTATTTTTCAAAATATACATGGAAAGATATTTTTAAATGTTAAAATTGTTTTTCATTCAACTGGGGAAAATAAAGTATTAAATAAATTAAAATAAAGTAAAAATGAAAAACTAACAAATGACAAAAATTTCTGTGAAACTGACTAATTCAGCTTCAGAAAATAAGGAAAAAACCTTCAGAGGAACCTAGAAAGCTGGAGAGGTTTTATGTTATAGGGGTTTCTTCAATTTTGAATAATAGTGATAAGACTAGTAAAAAATCAATCACTAATTGTTGTTATGAAAGAAAGAAAAATCTTGGCACGAGCAAAAGAGTAGAAACAATGGAATATGAAAGATTGGAAAAAGGTCATTTTTTTCTGATGAAATTAACTTTTTTGTCAGTCAAAGCTATATTCAAATCAATCCAAAAGAGCCTTTCAGATCTGTACATCTTTACCAGATTGTAAAGCATTCACATTAAATTATGCTTTGGGCATTTTTAGTTCCATTGGTCCTAGAAGACATGTCTCCACTGAAGAATCAAATAATTATATTGATATTTTAAGAAACAGATTTGTTCCAGAATTATAGAAATTTCCAAATGGAAATGATGCAATACTGTCTCATGACATACTTAATGAAAAGTTAAGAAATATACCCAAAAGATGTAGATAAACATGCCTCAGTGGTATGACTACCTACTTGCAATAATTTAAGCCTCATTAGGTGGTACACTGGATAGAGTGCCAGGCCTGGAGTCAGAAAGATTCATATTGCTTAGCTCAAATATAGCCTCATAACATTTAATTTCTGTGTGAACCTAGGCAAGACATTTAACCCTCTTTGCCACAATTTCCTTATGTGTAACATGATCTGGAGAAGGAAATGGCAAAACACTCTAGGATCTTTAATCAGAAAACTCCAAAAGGCATCAAAAAGAGTCAGGCACATCTAAAATGACTTAATAACAACATTAATGACCACAAAAACCCTATGGGCTATCACATGTGGATAGATGGACTGTTCATCACAGTAAGCTTAACATCTAATATGACAAAAAGGTGGTTTCCTCATGGCTTCATGATAGTTAGATATTTCCACTTTTTTGACATGGACAATATGAAAATTTGACCAGGCATATTTTTAGCAAGTGTTTTCTCTCCTTCCCTTTTTTTCTTATCCAAGAAAGAAAGGGATGTAGAAGGGGAAAATTCTTCTATATAACTTTTAAATTAAATTACAACATCAAAAATCACTGCTAAATTACATAAAATAAATGACTGTGGCAAAAAGGACCATACTAAATATGTAAATTATTTTAAAGATATAACAAGTTTTGAGGTTTGTCATATAAATTTAATTGTTTTACTTTTACTCAGGTAATTTGGATACCACTATAATATGAAGCCAGTGATTAAGCATATGTCTAACTTCAGGAGAATAGCCTAATCGTTTGGGCTGTAGCAACTCAAAAAAACTGACTAAAAAGTGGTACAACAGTTTTGATCTACATTGAGGAAATGAGCACTCATACTGATAACATCACAGATTCTTGAAGTATTGAATACATGTTGGAATCTATTTCATTCTTAGAGAAAGAAAATCTAGCGTTTTAATAAAATTTTTAACAAAAGGAGCAGTTTTTGAGAGGAAAATGGAGTTGTATATGCATGGTGATATATACCTGTTACAACCCTTTTTACTCCCCAGGTTTAGTATGGTAAATTGAACTCTGAATCATAGAATCTTTATCTTAAGTCTCTAGCCATTTTAGTTCTTTATTCCTGGGTCATATGAAAGATTTAAATACAATAGCAAAAACATTAATTAATTAGACTTTAAAATTCATTACAAAGACAAAAATCAAGAAGAAAGGACAGTCACTGCATTAACTGACATGATTTCCCTAATTCCCCCCCCCCCCACTCTCAACCCGAAGACACATTAGGATGACAGGAATATTTTTCATTGGATACTCAGGGGCAGTAAATTGGTATTTCTTCTCAATATATTCTTACTGTTAACCTCTTTGTTGGGGGAAGACTATAGACTGGATAAAGCTGAAGGATCCCAGCTTTGCTACAGGATCCTCAGGATTCTACCTGGGTTCTTTTCATGGCTTCATCCTGTAGCTAGTGAGCTGTTACTGCCATCAGTCAACCAGGGATAAGACATATGGGTAAGATTGGTTTAATGATAAAAAAAATTCCATCCACTGATGGCACACTCTCTGATGAAAGTCAAATTATTAGGTGGACTTTCTTGGGTTTCTGAGAAGTCAGAGATGTCTTTACCATGATTTCTTAGTCTCACATTTTTAAGCTAGTGCCAGTGTCCTCTTTGATACTCCTTGCAGAAAATACTCCATCTCCCAATTCCTTGTATTTTTCCAGGTTATCCCCCATGCCTAGCACATTCTTTCCACCTCCAGGCTGTCCTGGCTTTTTTCAAGTCCCCAGTTCACATCCAAAGTATAAGAAGTCTTTCCTGATCCTTCTTGAAACTAATGACTTTTCTCTGTGATTATTTCCACTTTACTATATACACATGCACACACACACACGCATACACACACACACCTTGTTTATACATACTTGTTTGGATGTTGCCTCCCTTCACCATTAGACTGTGAGCTCCTGAAGGGAAGGAACTATTTTGGTTTTTCTTTGTCTCCTCAACGCTCCCCACAGTGCCTGTCACAATAGCTGCTACATTAATAAATGCTTGTGGATTTGACTTCTCTGGCCCTAGAGGAATCCAGGCTCAGGGTAACAAATCCACCATGGCTATGCTACGTTATACTCCTTGAGTTCCTCTCCCTTGAATCTGAGACATGATCCACTAGCAAGTTGTTCAAGGTAACCATGGGAATGTAGAATGACCATAGGGCTTGTGGAATACTCACAATTAAATCTCAACATCTCCAGGAGAGTTTTGGTTAGAAAGCTAATCAAAACTCAATGTCCCAAAATTTACAGTGAAGTATCAACCTACTTTTCCTAAAGTTTCCAGCAGTGCTGTCTGCCTGTGAAGGGACTGGAATGGTGGTCATGTGCCTCTTTTCATTCAATATCTTATCTGAAAATTGAGGAAATTCAATGAGATGAGCTTGATGATCTTTTTCATCTCTAATATCCTCAATCAAGTCCTCTTTATGGCAAGCCACTCTTTAAAGTCACCAGTCAAACTGATGAGAAAAGAATAAGCAGTTTGGCGGGCGAAGGAGGAAGGACACAGAAAGAATCAAGTTAATTGGGATAATTATACTTGCTATTTAAAAATTTTAATAACTTATCATTTTTAGTATTATTCAACAAAAAGGCAACAAGCAATGGTAAAACTTTTTGTATAAGTCTTGGGGACATTCAAAGATTACTTAAGACATGATGAACTGCAAATTCAATCACTATATCTTATAGTTTACATGGAAATGAATAGTATTAAAAGGTACTAGAATAAAATTGCAAAATGCTGTTAATTATTTAAAAGTTCTTGGTAAAATACTGAAAACTAGTGACAAAGGCATCATTACCTTTATAAAATTAAGGAAACAAATATCAAAATATAGGGACTTAAGAAAACAAAGGCATATCTTGGAAGAAAATAGCTACTTAAGAAAAAGAAAAAAATGACTTGTATTTGGAACACAGTTAAAAATAAAGAAATAAAGGGCCCTTGATCAGGGATGCAGTTCACTTAGTAAGGCTGCTGCTCTATACGTACTTTTCTGGAGTCCCAAAAATATGATATACTTAAAATGGAAGAAAAGGGAAAAATCTGACTATACATACATACACACAAACATATGTGTGTATGTGTATATATATGTACATATATATGCATATGTACATATATATGTATATATACATATGTACATATATATGTATATATACATATATATACATATACATATATATATATATATATATATATATATATATATATATATATATATATATATATATATATATATATATAATGTGTATGTACAAAATTCAAACAATGAACCAACAATAAATCCATGATCTCAGATGTTCATGTGTACATGGATAAAGAAAGGTCAACTAGAAATCCTAAGAGGAAGAATGGATTTCAGTAGATCATAGATACAGAGATGACAGGGACTAAAAAGAAGATGTAATTCCATCCCCCATTTGACAGATAATAAAATGAGCCAGTATTCAAACAGGTCTTCCACTCCAAATTAAACCTATGGTGCTGCTACTTCTTAATATAATCCATTTCAGGGGCTGAAGTGTTTAAGAGGCCAAAAGTGGTGATTCCTTTCACTAATGATTAAAATAGATTGTTAGAGAAACATTGACAAATTTGTTCCATTTTTTGTCTATTTGCTGTCCTGCCAGTTTCATCTATGAATGTTCTTGGGATGGTGTGACTCATTTGAATCTCACTCGAAGCTTTCTTTAGACTTGTTTTTGCTTCTACTCCTATTTTATAGTTCAGAAGAAGATACAGCTCATAATTTCTTACCATGCTGCTCTATAGTGTTTTGCAAATGAGTTTATATTATTAATCAGTGCTGTCCTGGAGTGCTATTTCTTTCTGCTTGACAAGGAGATCAAATGTTGGCTGGCTAAGATGGTTCCTAGATTCTTTGCACCTTCTCCTTGTGATGAGTATTTTACATTGATTAAACTTTTTCAGACAAGGGTAACAATCAAGGTCAATATATAAGTCCTTTATTAGTTTCTATTTTTGTCATTGATGACTCATTTGAATGGATCACGTTGAAACTATTTTAAGTGTTTGAAAGGTCTTTTCATTTTTCAGCCTTTCTTCAAATTTTATGTAGATTATAATCTTTACTCTAAAAATTTGATGGTCTGACTGCATACTGACAAGCTGATTCTGATATGACTCCTGTATTAGTGAATAGTTGTTTCCTGTCTGTTAAAATGTAGTCAATTTTATTTTCTTTGGCATGTGAAAATTCTTTTTTCCTGTAAATCACTGGGTTGGGTTGCTGTGCTTTAAAGCAGCCCATTATTTTATGTGCAAAAATTGAAACTGAATATATTTTACAGAGGAGGAAAGAGGTTGGATTGTCTTAGAAACATTACAAAATTTGTTTAATGACCGGAAGCTTCATAAAAAAGGTCCATTTTATTTCAATATGCTTGAGCCATATGGGGTGATTCTGAGTCATTTAATATTACAGTATTGAAAGAACTGAAGTTGATCACTCAAAAAGCAAAAGAGAAGCACTGTTCAACACATTACAAATAGAATTAATTATGCAAGAAAAGCAGTATAAAGAATGTCAACAAAGAAATGTACTGTAAAAATGAAGATGATGTGCTCACATAATAAGAGTGAGAGACAACCAATGGGTAAACTATGTTACACCGGTATCCTTATGATAAAAGCTTTTGGGAGGATATGGTCACAAAATGGGCAGGCATGGAAAGGCTTGATCGACACTGTTGGAAGGAACACCAAAATCAATCAGATCAGAAATCCGTTGAAGGATTGTAGTAAATCACAAAGCCAAGTTAAAGATGGGTAGGGATGAATTAAAATATCCTTTCTTCCCAAGTACATTATCATGCCATTTGCAGCAGGCACAAGAAAACTGCATCTTGGTAAAAGACATTACAAAATCTTAGTATCAATAAGAATAAATTGATGGGACTCATGACTTGAGTATGCTTCTCAAAAAATTGTAAAAGAAATGAATAAATAAAAAGGAGAAAAGAATAGGTTTGTATATTAAGAAGATATATTCCTGTGAAAGAATGAGAGAATTGGAGTAATGGGTAGAAAGAAGAGAAACTGAACAAAAATTCTAGAAGTACTATGTTCCCCCTGGATAAAAATGAAATTTAGCAAACAAATCATAAACCTGTTAGCAAAGTAGAATATAATGTCCAGGCATGCTAAAAATTGTCTGCCAATTAGCAGGGGAGTGAATGTGTACATGTCTTATTTTGATGATAATTTTGTCTTTAAAAGGTAGAGTGAAGGAAAATCAGTGCCATTCTAAAAGTGATTTGTACCAAAAGGTGACTGTATAATATATAGTCTGTAGAGCATATAATAGTATGCCAGAAAGGTATAGTAACCTTTGGCGGAAAAGAGACCACTTCCTTCAAGATAATTAAGGATGGAGAAAAAGAAGAGTAAATGCACTATAACATAGAACCTAACAACCTATATTTAAGTAAATAGAGTTCAAAATTTTCAGAGAAAGGTTTTGTAGTAGACTGGCTACAAAATAACACAGAAATAAATCCAAGAGGGAATTATTAATAAGCAAATCTTTTTTTTTTAGTTTACAAATTCCTTTTTTAAATCAATTTTAATAATTATAACATTTTCTTTGACAGTACATATGCATAGGTAATTTTTTTTACAACATTATCCCTTGCACTCCCTTCTATTCTGAGTTTTTCCCCTCCTTCCCTCCACCCCCTCCCCTATAATAAGTAAATCTTAAAGATGAAATATGCAAAAGGAAACAATGTCAGTAAAGTAGAATTGAAGGAGTAAAGGAAACAATGTGGATATGACAGCTAACTTCAATTTTTCAATGCCCACAAAATGAGGGCAACAAAAGAAAATAGATAAAATGATTGGAAGGGGGCAGGTAGGTGACATTAGAGTAGATAGAGTATCAGCCCTGGAGTCAGGAGGACCTGTGTTCAAATTTGACCTCAAACACTTAACATTTACTAGCTGTGTGACCCAGGGCAAATCACTTAACCCAATGGCCTTGCCAAAAAAAAAATTGATTTGCACAGACTGATAAGAGTGTCAAAATTATCATATTCTGAATGAATTGAGAATAACAATAAGTGAAAAAAGTATAGCAAAAAGAGTTAAAACCTGTGTATCTGAGGATGTTTGGAAAAACAAACAAAAAAGAAAATGAAGGTTGGGATACTAATAATGCTATAGAATAATGGAAAAATGATGATGAATTACTTGTATCACTTAAATATTTAACCAAACTTGCTTCTTCCTTCCCTGCCAAAGAGATTGAACTTTAGATCAGATAATTCAAAAGATAAAAATGGCCAATAAGGAATTAGAAAAGAAGTTAAGGTGAAATATAATAAAAGCATCTACCTGTTCTTGATGAATTCAGATTACCAGGATTATATGAACTACAACCCAAGTCAAAAACTGGTCAATGAGATTGCTGAAATACCATGGGGGAAAAGGAGAGCTGTAACAGAAATGTAAAATGGGAAATGATATCCTAGCTTTCAAAATACAGAGACATGAATGTGAAAATTAAGATTCTAGAATGCTATAAAGAAATGAAGTGCGAACATTTAGAAAGGGAAGCAGTAGTGGGTCATGTGATCAGCAAGATGTTGGGCTGGACATTTAATCTTTATCCTTTTAACTCTCCAACTTTTCCCCCCCAAATAAATTATTTGCCAGATGTGGAGAAATTATAGCTGAATCAAGTAGTACAAATAAAAGAGAATGCCAACAAGGTAAAAGTTTTTTATATATTAACAAGAGATAAGTCTAAATCCTTAAAGGGGTTACTCAGTATCTCTCCTGTATCCAGCTCAGTGCAGTAGTGAAATAGGCAGATTATTAAAACTTTCGCCAGGGTCCCATGTTACTCTGTTCCCTTCATGCTGCAAAGACTATGTTGTAATGTTCTAACTCCACTCCTGCTCAGCCATCTATAACTAAAAAGAGAGAAGCATTATTAAAATGTTGCCTTTTGTAGCCAGACCCTAGATTAGGTATTATGAAACTGCAGATACTAGGCCTGAAATATTCTCTGCCATCTCCCTCTAATTTAGCAAAAGGAGAAGGTATGATTCAGCCCACCTAGAGAAGGAAAAGAAAGCCCAGGAAAGCAACTGGGTGGGGATTACTGTGTGTTACTGCATTGTATCTGATGAAAAGAACAAAACTCATCTTGGTTTGGTCTTGGCCCACTGTGATTCCTAAGGACAGGAACAGAGGCCAGTGAACCTGATACACCTGAGAAAGGCAGCTGAGGCTACTTAACTGGTTAATCTTAGAGGAGTAACCATCAGCAAAAGGGCTGAACAACTGACAGTAAATGAGGAAGAATACACAAAGAACCCTAACAGATTGAAAAATATCAAGGTAAAAATCTTCAATGAAATCCCTGTGCTTAAGTAAATAAATTAACAGTGAGGATCCTAATGTCAAAATGAAAGGTGAATAGTAATTCCTCAAAGGAAATGCAAATTTCTCTAAATAAAAGACAAAGGAAAGTGAATCAACTTCTGATGAAAGACAGAATCCTATGAACTCCCAGTAGAACATAAAAACAACAATGATAGACCCAAAAAATGGTTCAAAGGAGAAATGAAATCCACAAGAAAAGAAGAATGAATATAGGTAGAACAATAAAAAAAATAACTATAAAATCAAAAAAATTCAGTTATTGGATTGGAAAAAAAAAACTGAAACAATGATTCAGAATTTCTCAAAAGAAATGAAGGACTAATATTTGGAGCATAAAAATAGTGAGGAGGAATAAAATCTGACAAAAAGAGAGCAAAGATAACAAGGTTCCAATAATATGTGAACAATACAATTCAAAGGGATTACTTGGAAAACATACGATTAGATAGATCACCCATAAGAATATGATAAAACAAACATCCCAAAACCAAAATGCAAGTGATAATATTCCCCCAAAATCCTTGTAAGAACTTGTAAAAATACAATACCAATGGAAAGAATCCCCCAATGGCCTCCATGAAGCAACAGCAACAACAACAAAAAAGTATACTTCAATTTCCAGGACATATTGGTTAAATTAAACTATTTCAATGAAAAATAGTAGACTGAGCAAGTGGCCAGGAGAAAGTTGTCCAAATATAAAAGAAATACAAATAGCATAAGAGTATTTTGAACCCCTGAGAAACAGCAGAAGGTAATTGAATAATATATTCTGAAAAGCAAAAAAGCTCAAGATACAGTCTAAAATGCCAAACCCTGAAAAATTGAACCTAATTATGAAGAATAGTAAAAAATATGAGCGTTCAATAAAAGAATAATTCCTGAAGAAATAAATGAGAAGATTAGATTTGCAAACAACCCAAACAATAGATACAAAAAAAAGTTAGTAAGTATAATTAAGAAGGAAAGAATAATGAAACAAATTACCCCATTTTTAGAGAATGTGAGAAAGAAACAAAGATAGAGGAACACAGAGAGACAGTAGCACTTATGGGGTAAAAAACACAATCAAGAGTTATCATCAAGGGATTAAAAATATACAATCGCTTAAAGATGTAAAGAGAATTTGAGAAAGAGATATTACAATGGAGGAGAAGAATTAAAACAACCCTATACAATTACTTCAGCAAATCAGTGTATTTTGGGGGGTTGGTGTAAAGGATGCATAAACATGAAAAGGGAAGACAGGAGACAGAGGGTAGAGCACTCTACTTGGGCAAAAATTAATGTCATCTGAGTTAAGGTAGGATTCTCCTCATCAACATGACAATTTTTGAATAGAAACCCATCTCATCTGGCTCGTGCTTGGCTATCTACATCACTTTTGCCTGGAACTGACATCAAAATAAGGGAACACTTTCTCTTATGTCCCTGTTCTGTTATGGCAAATTTCTATAATCATGTCAGATGACAATTATGAAGATAATATTACAACTCTATATAAGCTAATTTTAGGAGCACATCTGACAGTATATATATATATATATATATACATATATATATATATATAATAAGATGCAGCTACACTAGCTAAATATTCCTGGTTAAGTTAAAGATACTTTAAAAAAAAGAAAGATACTTTAATTTCTCAATGCTATGGGGATAATCAGGTAAATAATGCCTAAGTTTCTGGAACCAGGATATTCTGTTACCTAATATGAGAATTGTCCATTCTGTGTTAAGAAAAAAAGATTAGTTATAACAAATACATTTGTTATAGAGTCATTCCTTTGAACAGAGATAGAAGTTAAATGTTTTATTGTAAATACTATATGCATTGCTTTAAATTGGGGTTATTTAAAATTGTTAGTTGGTGTATTTATGTATCTATCCCAGAAGCTTTTGTTAACTTTAGATAAATCTGACAACTTTAGATGAATTCATTTTTGAATTGGAATCCATCTTCTAAAATTGGCTTCTGTTTTATGTTTGTAGATTTCGAGAGAGGAGATGTAGATGATGTAGGTGATGGATATAGGTGATACAGATTATACATAAAATTGCAAATTCCCTGGCCTAAACGATTCCAAATTGGAAAAGATATAAGGTTTGAGCTAATTTTCATTTATCCTGTTTATTGGAAAAGTAAATTGGAAGTTTGTTTAAGGCCAATTTTATAGGAAATTTCTACAAGTCACCTCAGCTAGAGTAAAACAGATCATACCAGAGCCACAGGACTGCATCAAATGTTTCTAAAAGGAGATATATACTTTCCCTTTGTGTCTTTTATCTGGAAGGTCTACTTATCAAAAGGGACTGCTTTCTTTTGATTTGTCAATGCTATCAAAGAGGATTGCCCCCTTTGATTTTTGTCAAGTGCCATCTTTTTTCCATTTTTTTTCCTCATTGTCTTTCCTTATAAATCCCTTGGATTGGAAACCCTTGATGAAGTGTTTGATAAACATGTTTGTCTTTGGTCTGATTAGCTTTGGTGTAAAAGAGATGGCCAAATGACCATCCTTTTAAATTTAATAACCTGCTGGACTTGTTAATAAAATGATTAAATTCCTCCAAAAAGTTTATGGCATCAAAAACTTCTAGTCTATTCTGAAATTTTATTATCTGATTCACTGACATCATTAGTTTAATCTGAGAGAAGTTGTTAATTTGAGGAGGCAACATTCACTGAGACAGTGTTGTGTCTCTGAGAATAATAATGAAAAGGGATGTATGGACTTGTATACTCAGCTGGTACACATAAAGGTGAAAGGGGAGATGGATCCCAAGATAAGATGTCATAGTCATTAGAAAGGAGAATTATCATGGTCAAAAGATATGAATAGACAATTCTCAGATGATGAAATTGAAACTATTTCCACTCATATGAAAGTGTTCCAAATCACTACTGATCAGAGAAATGCAAATTAAGACAATTTTGAGATACCACTACACACCTGTCAGATTGGCTAAAATGACAGGAACAAATAATGATGAATGTTGGAGGGGATGTGGGAAAACTGGGACACTGATACATTGTTGGTGGAGTTGTAAAAGAATCCAGCCATTCTGGAGAGCAATTTGGAATTATGCCCAAAAAGTTATCAAACTGTGCATACTCTTTGACCCAGCATTGCTTTTATTGGGCTTATATCCCAAAGAAATACTAAAAAGCGGAAAGGGACCTGTATGTGCCAAAATGTTTGTGGCAGCTCTTTTTGTTGTAGCTAGAAACTGGAAGTTGAATGGATGCCCATCATTTGGAGAATGGTTGGGTAAATTATGGTATATGAAGGTTATGGAATACTATTGCTCTGTAAGAAATGACCAGCAGGAGGAATACAGAGAGGTTTGGAGAGACTTACATCAACTGATCCCAAGTGAAATGAACAGAACCAGAAGATCGCTGTACACTTCAATGCTGTATGAAGAGGTATTCTGATGGAAGTGGATATCTTCAACATAAAGAAGATCCAACTCACTTCCAGCTGATCAATGATGGACAGAAATAACTATACCCAGAGAAGGAACACTGGGAAGTGAATGTAAATTGTTAGCACTACTGTCTATCTACCCAGGTTACTTATACCTTCAGAAGCTAATACTTAATGTGCAACAAGAAAATGGTATTTACACACATATATTGTATCTAGGTTATATTGTAACACATGTAAAATGTATGGGATTACCTGTCATCGGGGGGAGGGAGTAGAGGGAGGGAGGGGATAATTTGGAAAAATGAATACAAGGGATAATATTATAAAAAAAAAGAAAGAAAAAGAAAAAAAAAGAAAGGAGAATTATCATGCGGAAGGAAGGTATTAGAACTGAACTAAAATAAAAATTTTTCTACCATGTGGTACTGCTTCTAAGCAACCTTAGTTCCATGAAGAATTGTGACTTCTAAGAGTGAATCACAGAAGAAAAATGTACCCATGGGGAGACAAAAATCTAAAAAAGTAATAGCATAGAAAATAATTAGAAGAGGGAGATCAAATCTAGTGATTCAGAAGGTTTATTAATGTAAAAAAACATAAAGAGACAAAAATGGGAACAATTAAATGTATAGCCAGCAAATCAGAGAATAGGATTTCAGAACAAACTGGAAGGAAAGAAATTTTTAAAGAGAAGAAAACAAAAAACTATGTCAGAAAAAGATGAATATAAAAGAAATCTATCAAACTTCAGGATATGGTGGGACTCACACCTCTCAGACTGGCTAGGATGACAGGAAAAGATAATGATAAAAGTTGGTGAGGAGAGATGTGGGAAAACTGGGACACTAATACATTCCTGGTGGAGTTGTGAAGTGATCCAAACATTCTGGAGAGAAATCTGGAACTATGCCCAAACAGCTATAAAACCATGCACATCCTTTCACCCAGCAGTGCCATTATTGGATCTATATTCCAAGGAAATCATAAAGGAGGGAGAAGGACCAACACGGGCAAAAATGTTTGTAGTAGCTCTTTTGTGATAGCAAAGAATTGGAAAATGAGTAGATGCCCATCATTTGAGTAATGGTTGAATAAGTTGTGATATATAGAGAAAATGAAATACTATTGTTCTATAAAATGATGACCAAGCTGATTTCAGAAAGGCCTGGAAGGATTTACATTAATTAATGCTGAGCAAAACAAGCTGAATAATAACAGCAAGAATTTTTGATGATCAACAATGAATACTTGGTTCTTTTCAGTAGTTCACTGATTCAAAGTGATTCAAATAGACTTGGGACAGAAAATGCCATCTGCATCCAGAAAAAGTAGTAAGGAGATGGAATGAAAATCAACACATGCTATGTTTACTTCTTTTTTTCTGTTTTTTTCATCTCCTCTATGTTTTTCCTTTTTTACTCTGATTTTTCTCTCCCAACATGATTCATAAAGCAATGTGTTAAGAAATAATATGGTGGGAAGAAAAGTTTTTGAACCAAGCACTCAAATCAGAATAAAGAAAGAGAAAAACAAAAAGAAAGAAGGAAAGAAAATGGAGAAGAAAAAGATAACTAAATGAGAAGAAAAATAAGTAAACAGTTCAAGTTTATCATTACCTCCGACTACTCCCCAATTTGATATTCAATGATTTCAACAACGGGTTACTAAGGAATATGTTTCTCTTTCTAAATTTGCCAGTGGTCTTTTAATCAATAAATATAATGCTGTTTGCTCAAACCTCTTCCTATTCAACTCCTCTAATTCTTTCACACTACTGATCACCCTCTTCTTCTCTAGAGAAGAATTTGAAAGATAATGAGTTTAGTTTTAGACATGTTGAGTATAAGAAATCTATAAGAAAAACAGTTTAATATGTCCAACAGGCAGTTTGTAGATATTAGATTCCAACTCAGCAAAGAGGAGAGGGCTGATAAAAAGATCTGAGAAAAATCTCTCTAGAGATAATAATTTAATCCATGCAAGCAGAAAAAAATCACCAAGTATCACTAAATATAGATGGAAACGAAAAGAGGGCCCATGACATATATCAAAGGACATCCAAAAATGATTAAACATAATCTGCAAAAAAAAGGTATGTTAATAAATTAATACCTCGCCATCTGAGATTATATTTTGTGTATATTAATTGAAATGAAAAGTTTGGAAGAAGAAAACAAAATCTTCCTCAATAACATTATTGTTGATTGTTATTTAGTTGTTTTAAGTCATGTCCAACTCTTTGTGAGCTTCTATTTCTTTTCTTGCCTAAGATACTAAAATAATTTGCCATTTCATCTTTCACCTCATCTGACTTGTCTGAGATCACACAGCTGGTAAGCATTTAAGGCCAAATTTGAACTCAGGTCTTTCTGACTCCAGGTGGTCCAGTGTTCTATCCAAAGTGCTACTTAGCTGCCCTGATAACATTACTATATCATTTCAAATGTTTATCTCATATTATTATATTATCTCAAATGAAAGATTTGAATAGCATTTATGACAATGCCTAGCATATAATAAGTACTTAATATTTACTTCATTCCCTTTCTCTCCCTTCCCTACAGAACAAAAACAAAGAACTTTATAAAACATAAGACAAAGAGGATCTTTTTTTAAAATTATGAAAAAAGATATTTTATATCTAAAATTGATGGTTTATATCATAATCCAGGGAGGCATATTAGTAGCATTCTCAATAACTACAAAACCAAAGCCAAATGCCCTATCTTCCTATCTAAATGTGATATAATTATAAAAATAATATCAATATCAGAAAAATTAGAGAAAAATTAAAAGCACAAAGATCAAGAAGAGCTACAAATGTATCTATTTGTTGGTTACAAAATTGCTTATTTAGAAAATCCTGAAGAATAAAAAGAAATCAATCAATAGCTTCTGTAAAATAAGATAAAATAACTACTCCCATATCATAACATTTCTATTTGGTGATTATAAAACACAGGAAGAAATATTAGAAAGGAAAAATCTCTTTTAAAATAGCTACAAAATGAAAAAAAAACAACTGGGAGTCAAGCTATCAAAGTAACAACACTAATCAAATATTTCTTTAAAAACAAAAGAACAGGGGCAACCAAATAATGCAGTGGATAGAGCACCAACCCCTAAGTCAGGAGGACCTGAGTTTGAATCTGAACTCAGACACTTAACAATTTTTAGCAGTCTGACCTTGGCAAGTCATTTAATTCCAATTTCTCAGCAAAACAAAAACAAAAACAAAAACAAAAAACAAAAGAACAACTTAATAATTGGGAGACATATTCATGGGTAGACCTTGCCAAAAAAATTAAAATGATTCATATATTTAATCCTATAATAACCATACAACCTAGGGGATATTTTACAGAGCTAGATTAAATAATAACAAAATTCATTTGGAAGAATAAAAGCTTTACAATAGAAAGCAAAATAATGAATGAGGAAGGACTATAATATTTTAATCTATCTATATGTAATACAGAAATTAATTTTTAATAAATTTAATAAATTAAATAATAAATAGTTTTAATGAAAATGTAAAAAATAGAAGATAAAATAAACAATATCAATTACATGTAACTGAGCAACTTTGCATGACAATGCATCTAAAGAAGAGATAGCAGGCATCTGGAAAGATAAATATATCTGATGATCATTTGATATGAAAAGTATGTAGGCAACTAACAGAAACATAAGTAAAATTCATTCCCCAAGAGATAAATGATCAAAGGATAAAAATAAACACTACTCAAAAAATGAATTTAAAACTATTATTAACCATAAGAAAATAATGTTCCAAATTAATAATAGTACACTAAATAAACATCAAAATAAGTCTGGGGTTTTCCCTTATACCCAGAATATTGGCAATAATTACAAAAGTGGGAATAATAAATGTTGAAAGAGTTGTGGAAAGATAAATGTGCTAATGGACTTTTATGAGAGCCCTGAACCAGTACATTTATTTTGGAAAGCAATTCAAAATTATACAAAGTGACAAAGACATCATACTATTATCATGCTATTAGTCTATATGTGAGAAGTAGGCTATTGATAGCTAGACACATTTACCTATTCATCTAATTTCCCTATAACTTCTTAATTAAATTCCACAGGAACAAAGGGTTCCTGGGAAGGGATAGAGTGTACCTAACAAGGTCTGGTAAGATGGTAATTGCCTTAAATCTTATATCTAAAGGAAAATGACTTTATACTGAAAAGGAAGATGGGGGAAAATGACCATTGTTGATATAAAATAGCTAGGGAACACAGAGAGAGTAGGGAGAATGGCAATAAAAAAACAAACAAACATCCAGAATTTTACAAAAGATAAAACCAAAAGGACAATAAAAACTTGTAGAGGGCCAGAATTCTGGAAAACTATACTTGAAACAAGGATACTTACAGCAGGGTGTTTAGATAATGGTTCTCTAGTTCACAAATACTTAGTATGGTGATGTAATGGTTCTCCAGTTGGCATATGCTCAGTGTACTATAGTGATGTAATTGTACTACGGTATTTAAGGAGAGAGAGAGAGAGAGAGAGAGAGAGAGAGAGAGAGAGAGAGAGAGAGAGAGAGAGAGAGAGAGAGAGAGAGAGAGAGAGAGAGAGAGAGAGAGAGATGAGAGAGAGAGAGAGCAGAGAGAGAGAGAGAGAGAGAGAGAGAGAGAGAGAGAGAGAGAGAGAGAGAGAGAGAGAGAATGTTAGTGAGTGTATTCTCGAGCTTGATCTCACACTCACAGACTCCAGTCTCTATCCCTGACCATCCTTGTGGTGACTCTCCTACTAAGACCAAGGCCTGTCCAGAGATCCTCCAGAAGACTATGCCGGACATTACAAAAACCAAATCAAACGAAACCCTATAGACTCATATGTTTATATATAAATGCACAAAGCATAGAAAACAAGGAAAGGAGAAAGCTTTGACTTTGTGTCAATGTCACTGGCATTTCTCAAGAAGAGATTTGTGGCCAGAATATGTATCAGGAAATGTTATACCTTATTTAAAAGGAAAAGGATAAATTAAAAGTAAAGGGAAGGAAGGGGTAAATTTGTCTATTAAAAACATAAATCCATGTGAAGGTATCTAGAAATTAAAGGATCCAGAGGAACTCTTGGAATTTAAAAAGGAACATTTTGAGTGAAGATCACTAGAGGGAGATACACAAAATTATATTCACATCAAAGTGGATCACATAAACTAAAAGAGGAAATAGATGAAAATTTAGAAAAATAGAATGAAAACCTGACAGAATATTTTCATATTTTTAGTGGAGAGAATTTCAATTGTCTGGGCATCTGCTCCCTCTTTTCCAAAAGTAGAGCAGTTAAAAATTTCTTGAGTTGCTTTAATAATAATTTTATCCCAGTCAAGGTGCAAGAAACTAATTAAAGGGATTTCTATTCTGGATTTCATTGTCACCAACCAAAAGAAACTGATTTCTTGGGTATAAAAGATGTAAGCTCTGGAGAATGTGGCCACTGTTTTAAAATTCTGCAAATTGGCATGAATTCCTATGCTCGTGGAGACTAGTATTATTTACATATTTGTGGAATTTCATTAGAAGGGATATAGATATTTACATTTTGAAGCATTACAAAGGCAGAATCAGACTATGACATCACAAATGCAGGCCAATAAACATTAATTTAAGATATGCAACATTGCTAACAGGAAACTTTACATTTCACATCAAATCATACTGTTTTTGTTGCTACAATTTAATAACTGTAATTATTTAATAATTTAATAATAAGCATTTAATAATGCTTTTGGGTTATGTGAAAATGGAATAACATATCCGGGCTATATTCTCATATATAAGCCCTGGGCATATGAGTATAAAATTCCAGAATTTAGATTTGGAATGGTCTTATTGCTCACAGGATCTGAGATTTTGATCTAGTAGTTATATCAGAGGTTAGCTAGTCTAGTCTTCTTGTTTTATAGGTGAGGAGGCTGAGGTCTAGAAAAAGACAAGTAACGTGCTGATAATCCATCTATTGGGAAACTCAGGCCTAGAACAAGATAGTGACGTTGCTTGGGTCATATGCTCAGGAGGAGAGGCTGGCTCTCTTCTGTTATACTGTACTGTCTACAGATTCTGCTCAAATTTAGCCTTCTGTGAATAAAGTGATTGATTTTCTACACCATCTTTTAAATGTGGTATAAGCTGTGCACCATAAAAAAGAAGCAGACAATCTTTGGATTTATTGAATGTATTATCACAGCACCACATCCTTTCAGCCCTCTTCATTACCCAGTCTATGCTGAACCAGGGATTTAAATCTACAGGGACACCTAGATCCATTTCTCTACTGTATTAACTAATTTAATACTATTGAAACCTTAGCTTCAGGGCTATTTCTACCCAAGGGACACTTTACTTTAGATGTAAGGAAGTATGGAACTTAATACCCTAGCCAGAGCCTCGGCATCTCCACAGCCCACAATGCTTTGTGAAATACTCCAATGTTGCAGGTATTTGAACCTTTAAGAATTTGACACTTCTAATCTAAGACTTAATTACAGTGAAACTAGATACTAGATTCTCCTTCTAAGTATACTTATGAGATGTTTCTCATTAAGTCTATCCCTGTGTTCTAGAAGACAAAAATACTTACCTGTGATCCTGGGAAATCCAACCCAATATAGATGCTGATAAGCTCACAGAAGATCTTTCTCCAGAGCAAGCAAGACCAATAAAGAAATACAACCAAGGGGAAAAATAATATTGAATTTCAAGTTACACAGTGATGAAGGTCAGGGGTGAGCGAAGAGAATGGTTTTATTTTTAAAGAAAGTAAAAAATAATTAAACCGTGGATTATAAATAATGTTCTTCTCTTGCCCTAGACCTCACTTCCCCTCAGAACATATTGTGGTGGAACAAAGGGACCAGATATGTTTGATCTCTTTAAGCATTCACAGGGCAAGGATAGAAATCACTATTCAGACTTCCTTAATACAAATTTCAAAAGTTTAGAAAAGTTTATTAGATTCTTTTCTTTTATTGAATGATATAACTTTTCAGAAACAAAAAAATGTTTTTTGCATGTCATAAAAATAGTTCCTTTGTTAGCCACATGACAGTTCGAAGCACCTGATTCTCACTTGGCATCTAACTCTGTTCTTAATTCTTGCAAATTTAAGATAATTAATACCTTTGTGGAACTGTACGTATCCTCTCAAGAAGAGGATTTGTATTTTTCCATTAAAATTCTAAAAAAAATAATTGGAGAGTGTTCCAAATTTCAGATCTCTTTATCTCCCAAGTGAGGTAGTATGGTGCAATAGATAGAAAGTAGGCTTTAAAGCCAGGAAGTCCTGGATTCAAGACTCACCTCTGCCATAAGCAGCTATGTGACCTGGGATAAATCACTTAAACTCTCAGTATTACAGGCAACTTGCTAAGGCGTCAAGTTTCAGATAAGACATCAGCCTACAGCAAAACAGGGTTTTTTCCAATCCAGGTATTCCCCATGGCAATGAAATCAAGGTCCAAGCTTTATTCTTTTATCTCCTAATTACCCCAAAAATGCTTCATTAAATCATATCTCCTTACCCTGTTTCATGTGCTAGGGGCAAGCAATTTAATAAATTCAGAGAACAGTTGTCACAGGATCCTTTGACAATGGGTACGAATCAATTGATGCGCAGAGACTAATTCTTTTAAGGTAGGAAATAAACCCAGATTGCCAATATATGTGGACATACTTTTTTGAAGATATGATCCCTACTTGCCAGTGGGTATAAGTAGGCTACAAGTCCATTCCAGTTGCTATGCTATGTTGCCTGCTGTATAATAACTACGGTGAAAGTAGCAGAGTCAAGAGTAGGCAACAAAAAGTAAGTCTTGAAAAAAGACCTATATGTATCTCAATTTTAATACTTATAGGGTAGTACAGTAAATATAGTGCAGGTCTTAGAATCAAGAAGACTCCTCTTCTTGAATCCACCTCTGACCTCAAACACTTCTTAGTTGTGTCACCCTGGGCAAGTCACTTAATCTTATTTGCCTCAATTTCCTCATCTGTAAAATGAGCTGGATTAAGGAAATGACAAACCATTCCAGTACTTGGCCAAGGGAAAAAAAAAAACCCAAATAAGGTTTAAAAAGAGTCAGACAGGACTGAAAATAGCTGAACAACAACAAAAGTCTAATATTTATAAGCAGTATGATCCCTGATAAGTTGCATATAATCTGGTGTTAACCTACTTTTCTACACTGCTTTCATATTACTCTTCATGAAGCTCACCTTCCAGCACTACTAGCCCATTGACCCAACATTCTATCTCCCATCTTCACGTCTTTGCACTGACTGTCTTTCATATTTAGAATACAACTCTTTCTTTTCACCTCAGTCTCAGAGAGGCCCTAGCTTTCTTCAAAATATGGTACTTCAAGTACCATAACCCAGGGCGAGTATTGTGAGTGACCCCGAGAGATTCTGAGGATCTAGAAGTGGACAGGCTGGAACAAGCATGGTGGCCACCACCACCTTGGAGAAGCATTCTCCCTGTGGGCTTCCCTCAGCTGTTGGGGCCTCTTCAAACTGAATCGCCCATCGCCAGTAAATCCTTTCTCTCATATGTGAATTCCTCAGAGATCTCCATTTTGGGGAAAGATTTAGCCAAGTAAATCTATATTCCACTCCCAGCTCTGCAGACTTTCAACAAGAGGCCCCCTTGCTGGTTCCCTCTACTCCTTTCTGATGCCTTTAGGGTATTATCTTCTCCCATTTGAATGTAATCTCTTTGCAGACAAGGAATGTCTTTTGTGTACATTTGTATCCTCTGCATTTAACACAGTGACTAGATCATAGTTAAGTGCTTAATAAATGTCTTTTTTTGCCTTATCTTGCTATTCAGTTACTACTCTTACTACTACTTGCTGTTCAGCCTTTCCACAGAACTATCATGTGTGTGTGTGTGTGTATACAGTATTTAATTTTTCTACATGCACATTGTCATTCCCCTTCCACCCCAATAGAATGTAAGACCCTTGTAACACAGAGTGTTTTGTTTTAGTCTATATAAGTGCCTAGCATAGTGCCTAGCATATAGTGGTGGCAAATAGGAGGCAGCGACATCTTATGCTGAACTTTATGTGTGCTTCTAGAAACAAGGAACAATGGAGAAATCCATACCAATCTCCTTGTTGCCAAACTCTGGGCCATGTTGACCTTAGAAGTCTTTCAGCATCAATCCTTCCAGATAAAAATAGAGCTTCAGCCATGGGGAAGTACTCTAGCTGAGAAGAAGCGGAGCCTGAATCAGACATTTTAAGTCACCATGAACTTGGGCAACAACACAGAGACCCCAATGAGAGGAGGGGGAGGCTTTGAACAATCTTATTTATCATGAATTTATATGATATTTCTTTATTTTGCCCACTGCAACCAACTGTCTGGATATTTCTGTTCAGACAATGATTTTCTAAGTTCTCATGATTCAGTCAGAGGTGGGGGGCAGCTGCAGCAATGTGTATACGTGCTTTGGGGGGAGTTGGAAATAGAATAATGAGACAGACCAACAGATTCCAGCTCAAATACAGGTTTTCCTAATTTGTTGGGGGCACTGAATACAGGTGTAAACAGAATAAATAAACCATATAACATATGAATAACTTCTGTTTTTGCTATCCTTTTACCAATCCAAATATATTGCCTACTAAGATCATGACGCTCCATATTAGCCACTGGTTGAAAGCTCAGAAGGAAAGAAGGGAGTAGGTAGTGCATGGGGAATATATTGATAGACACCCCTAGATGATAAGATTATATATATATGTGTGTGTGTGTGTGTGTATATATGGAGAAAGAGAGAGAGAGAGAGAGAGAGAGAGAGAGAGAGAGAGAGAGGGAGGGAGGGAGGGGGGGTGTCTAGAAAATGTGATGTGAGTTCCCTCTTTATGGAGGGGGCAGAGCCACTGGGTGATTAGTAACTAAATGGAGTCAAGTCAACAAGCATTTATTAAGTATCGACTCTATGTGCCAGGTACTGTGCTGACTAGCACCTGGGACCCGCTGACAGCTTCCCATATACTCCCCAGAGTACCATCTAATGGTTACATATGTAAATCTAATTTGATGAAACCTTACTGATCTTTGTGAACACTTAATATCCATGTTGAATTAGCAGAAACTTGACTTAAGTGGGCTACAACTGCAGGGCACTCCTCCAATTTCTAGTTTAGCCTTTTGTTTGTCTTTGAATGTATGCTCCTTGAAAGCAAGATGATTTTCTTTGTATACATGCCAATAGACATTTATACACATTTTGGTGATGAAGAATAATCAAATAGGGTCCAACAGAACTGTAAACAAAGATCATTTCCTGGACTTTACTTTTTTGCTTTGTGTAGAGAAATCATAACTGTAAGAAAACTAAATACTCAAGGTACAAGCAAATATCCCCCATAACTGCCGCATCTAAAGCAATAAAAAAGCAGAATGCATAATTTTATTTTGCATAATCATTAGAGCTGACCATTCAAGCATAAAAGTGGATTTTCTGCTGCTACAACACTTTGGGGCTCTGTTTTTCATCATAAAACTAATTAAGAGTAGAGATGGACTGAACCAGTTTGGGAGAGAGAGCAAAAAAAACCATAACAACAACAGAGAGAACAAAAGCATGGTCCCTCTTGGAATTGGTAAATACTGGCTTCTTTACCATTCAATCTTATCACCTAATGTGGGTCAAGTATATCAGATACTACTATGTCCATAGCAGTAGTAGAAAGCAGGCACTGAAATATTTTTCTACTACCTCTTTAATATGGTTTCTCCTCTAATTCCTTAGCATTTTTCAGAAGCATTCATCTTTCTCTTTCATTATCAGACCCGGAACAGTGCTTTTGTGGCATTAGGTAGAAAAAAGAAAATGTAATTAAGACTATGCCATAAAACCTCTCTGAAGCACAAAGGGTCAACAATGCAAAGAGCTAGCCTTTGCTCTTTGAAGAAGTAGCGTTTGGGGTGTGAGGATGGCGTGCCTACATGAATTTTTTCTATGCCATCCCATCCCAGAAAATATCTGAAAAATTGGATCTTTAGGTAAAATATCAGTCACCCCCACTGGTGTGCTAATTTAAGCAAAGAATTCTTTCTTGATTCAAAATTATGTCTTTCAGTATAGGTGCTAAGCAAAATTGCATAGCAATTCTTTTAAAAATTTAAATGTATTTCATTTAAAAATTTACAACTTCATGAAAACATTTTAACCATTATATTTTCAAAATTTTGACTTCCAAATTCTCTTTCATACCCACCCTTTGAGAAGGCAAGCAATATGATTTTGATTATACATGTGAAATCAGGAAAAAACCCATTTCCATATTAGCCATATCACAAAAGATTGCCCCTGCTCTCCACAGAAACCCTCAAGAAAAATAAAATTTAAAAACTATACTTCATTTTGCACTCACAGTTCATTAGTTCAGTCTTGTTTTTATCATGGGTACTTCAGAACTGACTTGGATCTTGCATTGTCTTGGTGAGAGTAGCTAAGTCTTTCACAGCTGATCATCTTCAATATCTTGGTGATACTATATACAATGTTCTCCTCATCCTGCTCAATTTACTTTAGTTAGTTCACATAAGTCTTCCAATGTTTTTATGAAACCATCCTGTTTCATGTTTCTTATAGCAAAACAATATTCCATAACAATCTTAATACCACAACTTGTTCGGCCATTTGCCAGGTGATGGACATCCCCCTCAATTACTAATTTTTTTTACTAACACAAAAAGAATTGCTGTAAATGTCTTTGTACATATAGATCCTTATTCCTTTTTTTTTTACCTCTTTGGGATATAGACCTAATTTTGGTATTGTTAAGTCAAACTATATGTGCCATATTATAATAGCCTTTTGGATTTAGCTCCAAACTGTTCTACATAATGGTCGAACCAGGGAAGTTATTCTAATTTATCTTCCCAACATTCCTTTTCTATTCCCTCTCACTCTTTCACCAGACAGCTATTCTACTCCTATGACTTCTGTCTCTCCTGTTATGGAGGAAAGTGATTTGAGAATCACTTATACCACACTATACTATACTATACTATACTATACTATACTATACTATACTATACTATACTATACTATATATAATATACTATATTATACCACACCAAGGTATAAATGACATGATATATTCTCTCTTCAAGAATCATCTGCATTTTCAAATGGAGAATGAGAGGAAGAGAATATTTAACTGATATCTAGTAATGTAATTTTAATCATTTTAATCTGTATATATAAGATATATGAATGGAATCACACTAATCTAACCATGTTGGGTTTTTTTCTACATTATTAAGGATCAAAATCTAAAAGAACAGAGGTTTCTGTTGGCATACTTGCCATATCTGACATTTTTATCAAAGACTTGGTTAATACAAAACTGGGAGGCAATGCTGATATATAAGATGAGAAAATTAAAAGTCTCAAAAATAAGGAGCAAAAATATAAGACATAATAATGATAAATATATAGTCCTACCCTTAAATTCAAAGACTATGGGTTAATTATAATATTAAACTGTTTATATAATACTTGTAACTCCTAATAGAGTCCTCATTATTAAGTTAGTTAGAAGGAGTACACTTAAAGGACATGGGCGTAAGCTTAAGTTTATGATGGGATAATTATCTAAAAATAAAATTAAGGGGTGAAAAAGAGGAATGTTCTCAGAGAAAGGAAAAGAGAGAAGTAGAATGTGGTAAATTAATCTCACAAAAAAAGAGCTTTCATAGTGAAGAAAATGATGGTGGCAGGCATAATTTAAACCTTACTCAGAGACAGCTAGGTGGCACAGTGAATGGAGTGCTGGTTTTACAGTCAAAATGAGTTCAAACTTGATCTCAGACATTTGACAGATACTAGCTGTGTGACTCTGAGCAAGTCACTTAGCCCCAACTGCTTTGCCAAAAAACAAAGCAATAAAATCTTATTCTATATTGGAATTGTCTCAAAGAGAGAATAACATTCTCATTCAGTTGGGAATAGAAATCTATCTTATTCTGTAAAATAGTTGGAAGGGATGGAGATAAGAGAAAGAGGGGATCCAAAGAAAGGCACACTGGGTTAAGTAAAAGACAAAAGCAAAACAGTTTTGAGGATGGACAGAATGAAAGGTATGGAAAGAGTAAAATAAAAGGGTGGAAAATAGGATAGAGGAAAATACATAGGAATCATAACTGGAAAAAAAAACACTTTATGGCAAGTTTCTCTGATAACTCATTTCTCACATACAGAAAAATGAGTCAAATTTATAAAAATAAGAGCCATTCCTCAATTGATAAATAGTCAAAGGATTATGATCAGCCAATTTCAAAAGTAATTCAGCTATCTATAATCATCTCAAAAATACTCTAAATCACTGAGATGAGAGAAATGTAAATTAAAACAACTCTGACCTATCACAACACATGTATCAAACTAATATGATGTAAAAGGAAAAGGACAAATTTTGAACAGGATATAGGAAAATTGAGACATAAATACATTTTGGGGTGAAGTTGGATATTGAGGCACCCATTCCATAGAGAAATTTAGAAGCATGCCCAAAGGGTAATAAAACCACACACACCCTTTGACCAGGCAATACCATTACTGGGTTTGTATACCAAAGAGAGAAAATAAAACAAAAATGAAAAGAGCCTATATGTTCAAAAATATTTAAAACAACTCTTTTAATGGTGGCAAATAATTGGAAACTGAGCGGATGTCTTGGAATATTATCGTGATGAAATGATGAAGAAGATGCTCTCAGAAAAACCTGAGAAGTCTTACATGAACTGATGAAAAGATGAGCAGGACCAGAAGAACATTGAACATGGTAACAGGAATACTGTATGATGATCAATAGTGAATGACAGCTATTCTCAATGATACAATGATCCAAGACAGTTCTGTAGGATTTTTGATGAAAAATGCTATCCATCTCCAGAAAACAAAACAAAACAAAACTGATGGAGTCTGAATGCAAATCTAAACGTACTTTTTCCTCATTTTTGTTGTCATGCTTTATATGACTACACATGTATAACCTATATAAAATTATTTGCCTTCAAAATAGAGGGGAGGGGATAAAGGCAGGGAGAGAATTTAGAAGTCAAATTTAAAAAAAAGAATATTAAAATGATTTTACATGTAATTGGGGAAAATAAAATATTAAATTATTGAAAGAAAAAAGAGAAATACATGTGAAAGAACCTCATGGGTTTAGATAAAGTCTATCATGGAATGAGAGCCTTGGATATACATACATTCATACATACATATATGTATATATATATTTATATACATAAACATATATATATATATATATATATATATATATATATATATATATATGACCCTCTTAATAATATGATCTGACAAACTCACTCAACTTCCTTCCGTTATTTTCAACATTAAAAAAGTCACAAACACCTTCCCTTTATATAAACATCAATCTCCTACTTTTTCATCAATTTGATCTACCTATTCTTATCAATTTTCTTTGTCCTTGAATTAATCCAATTATATCCTTGAGTAATGAAAGAAGTAGTTAGTGTAATTGTTAAGCCTTTATTAGAAATACAAGAAAAATCATGGAAAATGAGAGAAGTATTACATAATAGAAAAAAGGCAATAGTGGCCCTGATTTTCAAAAAAGGGAAGAGAAAAGTATCATCAACCTACAACCAAGCTATTGAAAGTGACATTCATTTCTGGTGAGATTCTAAAAAAGATCATTAAAGAGATGAATAGCAATCATCTAGTGATTCATCATATCTGGTCAACCTAACCTTATTTGATTTTTGGACACAATTCTATAGGTGACCATTTCTAGTTCCTTTTTCCTGCCTCCCCATTATCCTCACCAAATTAGGGTTCCCTAGCAGTTTTAGTGTCTTTGTCTGAAATTAAATTCACCTATATTCCCGACATAGAAATCTTTTATGCAAATAGTTATTTGCATGTTGTTGCCCCCATTAGAATTTGAGCTCTTTGAAGGTAGGGACTTTTTTGGCCTTTCTATGTATCCATATTACTTAGGATAGTAATTAGCATATTTTAGGTGTTTAATAAGTACTTCTTGACTTGTTGACTTGATTACTACATAGGCGACAGAGGTTGAGATTTTTGCCAAGATTTTCGTAAGGCAAAGGATGTTTATTTATTTATTTATTTTCCTAATAAAGCATCTCATATAATTCCTGTATACATGTAAATTAGATGTATTTAGAATTGATTGGATAAATAATCTAAAAGAGAAGTAGTAATGACTCAATGGCAATATGGCATGAAGTCTCTACTGGAATTTATGTCCTTTAATATTTTCTCATATAAAGTCATTGATAATGGCCCAATCTTTAAATCTGCAGACAAATTGGCAAGTGATCACTACCATACTTGAATAACATGTTAAAATACATGAACATTTTGATGGACTAGAGCAATTAGGTGAATATAATAATATAATAAGTTGAAATTTGGCAAGTCATGCACTTGAGTAGAAAAAAATATCAGCTTTAGAAGTATATGAAAATAGAGCATGATTAGACAGCATCTGTTATTTTAATAAAAACCTTGGACGTTTTAGTAAATTGCAAGCTCAATAGAAGTCAGCGACATTATTTGGTATTAAGAGGGGCATAGCTTCTATGAATGGGGTATTGATAGCCCCAGTATACTCTGACCTTAGTAGACCACAACTCTAGTATTTTATTAAGTGATTGGCACTACAGTGTAAGAATCATATTGATAAGCTAGAGTGTATTCATAAGAGTACAACCAAATTGGAAAGAATCCTGAACTCATATAAAGATCAATTGAAGCCAGTGAATATGTCTAGCTGGAAGAAGAGAAAATTCTGGGGAAAAATCATGGCTAAATCCAAGGATGTGAAAGTTTGCCATGTGGAAGTGAGACTTGGTCTGTTAGGATTAAGGAGAAAGAAAGACAACAAGAAATTGGATGGAAGTTACAAAGAGGCCAATTTCTGCTTGAAGTTACAGGGGAGGGAAAAGGCAAGCAAATAATTATAATTGATCAAACTGGGAATAAGTTTCCTAAAGAAGAGATGAGATTTGGTATGAGTCTTCAAGTGAAGGCTGGAGGATCAATTTTTGGATGTTATAAGTGAGGATTTTTTTTTTCAAATATGAGTTGAAATAAATGGCTGCTAAAGTCCTGTCAAAGTCTCATATTTAATGATTCAGTGATATCTAGTCAGAATATAGTGAGGCAAAATTCCATCTTTGTTTTTTTAGCATAAATGTGATCTGGGAGAAGTAATAATTTTTTGGACTGTCATTTTCTCCTCTATAAAATAATTTAAAAAATGAGGTGAAGATTTTAACAAAGAAATATGATGAAGATGCAAAAATAGGGCAACTAAATAAGGATGAGTAAAATAGTATGGCACTATCTTATAGAAATAGTGACAAAATGAGGTAAGTCTAAAAAGGAAATCACAGACAACAAAAAGAATGGTGGTGGTGGTAGTTGGACTATTGTGAGGAAAAGATAAGGCTCGAAAGAGAAATAGGATGGTGGCTCTAGATGAGTGAAACAAAAATTGACAACAGAGAACATGCAGAGCTACTCAAATTTTATTTTGCTTTTGTTTCTTCTGCCAAGGAGAATGACCCTTACCATGGAAATGACAGATAAAAAATGGCTAACAGAGTACATATACAAAAGATACATAAAGAAAAGTGAGAGAATCAAGTTGTCCAAAAAGAAATCAAGTCTCTTGGCCCAAATAAATAAAATACTTGAATACTGAAAGAACTGGCATATGGGATAACTAAATGATATTTTAATACAAAAAAAAATAGAGAATGGGAGAGGTAACACAGGATTTCAGAAATGAAATTATCCAATTTTCAAACAAAGAAAGATAACACAATCTCTAGATTATAGGATATTTATCTTGGCTTTTATTACTGGGGAAATTGTAGAACATTTCATGAGAGAGATGATTATGGAACACTTAGAAAAGAAAGATACGATTACAAAGGGCCAACAGAGATATGTATGGAGTTCAATAGGACAATATTACTAAAATAGAAGATCAAGAGAACACTATACACTTTATCTAAATTTTAATCATTTGAGAAGATGTAACAACTCTGTGGGGAAAAGGAAAGTATATGCAATAGAAAAAATTACTACTATTAGCTAAGTTTGGACTAGTTGAAAGCTAAAGATTAGTCAGTGATAGTTCAAATTCAACTTGGCAGGAAGTCTCCAGAGGAGGAATACCCTAGAGCTCTGTACTTGGCCTTGTGCTGTTTGAAATGTTTATCAGTGACTTGTATAAAGGCATAGATATTGGTATATTTACAAAGCATGTAGCTTACTGACTGGAAGAAACAGCCAACACACCAAGTGATATTCTCAATTGGCAAGCACACTAGACTGAATCTAAGGAGATGACATTAAATGACATTTAAAAATAAAATAAAATATTTTCTAATTGGGTTCAAAGGAATTGTCTTCACAAGTAAAAGATGCAAGAGGCAAGGTTAGACAGAAGTTTATATGGAAAAAGATCTGGAGGTTTTAGCCGAGTAAAACAAGATAGTTTATCAGTGTGATGTAGGTGACACAGAGTAAGTACAATCATGGGCTATATTATGAAAGGCATGGCTTTTAGAAAGGAAAAGATGATAGAGACAGGAACCACTTTAGGAAGGACACGGATAACTGGAAAAACACCCAGAGGATGCCAGTGATGAAGGGTCTTGAGTTTATATAAGAACTGTTGAAGGAAATGAGAAATTCTAGCCTAGAAAAGAAAAAATGCAGAAGAGATATGAAAAACATTTTCAGTTGTTTGGAGTACTCACATGATGAATAAAGACTAATTTAGTTTTATGGGCAGAGATGAGAGCAATGGCTAGAAGTTACAAAGAGGCAAATTTAATCTCGTGCCAGGAAAATTTTCCTCATAGTTAAGTGAGGTAGCAGGCTCCTCTTCATTGGAATTCTCTTACCACATAGCTGTAGGATCAGTAGTTGGGTATGTTAGAGTAAACATTACTTCTGGGTATGAGTTGTACTGGGGTGGTTTATGGCACCACAGGATAGGGCACAAGACCTGGAGTCAGGAAGTCTTATCTTCCTGAGTTCAAATCTGATCTCACAAACTGGGACTCTGGGCAAGCCACTTAATGCTGTTTGTCATATTTGTAAAATGAGCAACAGAAGGAAATGGCAAATCATTCTAATAAAGAAAACCCCCCAAATGAAATCACAAAGTGTTGGATATAAGTTGTGGCTCTGTGACAAGATAGGCCCATAAAGTCTTCTGTAGCACTAAATCCTATTATCGCTAAGAGACAATAGTGTGAGAGCATTGTTAATTTACATATATGTATATATATATATATGTATATGTATATATATGTATATGTATATGTATATATACACACACACACATATATATATATATACACATAATTACATTTAGATTTATGTTAAATATAAATAATAACAAGCAAGCAATAACATGTATTAAATATAATAAATGATTAAATGTGATTAATATAATAAAACAATATACATACAAGCAGTCTATGTTGAAAAAATATAGTGTTATAAAAGGTTTAAGGTAACAATCTCACAAAAGATGAAATTAGATAAAGCTTATTTGAAATATGTTGTTTTAGTTCTGGGTACTATATTTTACAAATGATGCTGACAAAATAGAATATACACAAGATAAAGGAACCAGAATAGGTGAAGGTTAGAAAATCATATCAGGTAAAAAATAACTGAGCATTTTAACTTGAAAATCAAAGACTTAAGTAGGAATATTATACCAATATTCAACAACTTTTAAGAGCTGTTATATGGAAGCAGAATTAGACTTATTTTTTTGCCTCTAGAGGAGAGGTTAAAATAATGGGTTAAATCAGAGACAAATTTTATCTCAACTTTCAGAAGAAGTTTCTAACACATGTGGTTATCCAAAAATACAATAGACTCCCTTTTGGGATAGTGAGATCACTTTTATTGGAAATATTCAAGAAAGACTGAGTGACACTTTGAAAACCGTAGAGGAGATTACTGAAATGACTAAGAAATTGGACTAAATGACCTGTGAAATTCCTTTAAACTCTGAGATTCAGTGGTTCTAAGATTGTATGGGATTAAGTAGAAACATTCTAGTGATCCTCTAATCACAACATTTAGACAAGAATCTAATTTACCTAAAAATAAGGCTGAGTGGTGCCAGGTTTTGGTTTAAAAGTGCTTGAGATTTCTTCTGGATCACATGACCAGCAAGCCTAGGAATTGATAACTTTTTATATATCACTTTAAAATATAATATTCAAATTATTTACAGATCAGAAGTAGAACAATTACAGGTGAAAGAATTCCCCCCCAAAAGATAAGAGAATCCCCCCAAAGGAAATACTTATAAATTAAAATTGAAGAACTCTAATTCTTAAAGCATTCATTTTGCATCCTTTTATCAAATGACCATTGAAGAGGACACACGCTCAATGGAAATACCTTGCCTAGGGAGCATCTTTGGATTCTTATCTTCCTCTACTTCTGAGATTCTACTGTAACCCCTTCCTAATGATATGTAGTGAAGGGGGAAGTGGCTAAGAGCATTATGCTTTCTAACTGAAACCTAGGAAAGGGAATTTCATGGCTGCAGAGCCACAACCTGGAATATTCTCTAAATTTTTCTTCTTCCCCAAAAAATGCCCAGATGTTGATTCCACTCAGCTAGAGAAGCAAAGGAGAAGATTCCAGGGAAAAGCTGGTAATGGAGGTAGGGGTAGGGTGATAATGTGCAAGGATTTACAGTAACGAAAGAAAAGGAGAGTAAAATCCAACTTGGTTCACTTCTGTACCTCAATGATCATGCAGGGCAGGGGTACAAGTCAATGAAACCTATATCCCTGAGCAAGGAGACTGAGGCAGCCTGGCAGGCCAGACTCAGAAGAGTACCCACCAAAAAAGGAGAAAGCAGTCAAAAGTAAGTGATAAGGAAACACATACGCACACACACAGAGAAATACTAAAAAAAAAATTCAAAAAAAATAATTCAATAAAAGCCTAGAGCAAAAGCATATAAATCAATATAAAGAACACAAAACTCAGAAAGGATGAACATTAAATTCTTAGAGAATACAAATCTTCTTTAACAAATATCACAGGACAAAGAAAAGTGAACCATTCATTACCTGATAAAATATAGAAACCTGCAGACTCCCAAAAGAACATGGACAAAAAACGATTCCCAGGACAGTTCAAAAGACAAATGAAATACCTAAAAGAAGGAATGGAATAAGTAGGTCCTTAGAATACTTTCTATAGAATTTTAAAATTCAATTGGCAGATTACAAGAATAAATCCAGAATGAATAATCTCTCAAAATAAGTGAAAGAAAAATTGACTTATTTGGAGCACAAAAGTACTGGCAGGGAAAGAGTAGGGGACCAACGAGGCAAAGGAGAAGCAATGCCAGTCAAAGAATACCTGAACTCTATATAGAAAAAGAAATCATTCTTCTTGAAGAAAGGTTGCATAAAATAACTAAGGAATCATAGCTAAGCCAGAAAAATGTGACAAATCAAACAATCTAAACATAATAATGCAGGAAACTTCAAAGAACATCTGAATGTAGAAATATTCTGAATATAGAAAACAAGGTACCAATTGAAAAAACCCAAAGTTTGCCTCTTATTAAAAACAAAACACTCTGCTTTAAACTCTGACATAGAGCAGTTAAGATGAACAATTTCAATGATAGAACAAATTCTGAAAGAAGTCTTGAAAAAAGGTTCAAATATAAAAGAATAGTAATTCAAGTAACATAAAATTATTCTGAACCCATGAGAAGTCGCAGAAAGGACCTGAATAGTTTATTACAAAATATAAAGGAATTAAAGTTGCAGATAGAAATGATATATACCAAAAGACTTAGTCTAATCATTAACCAAAAACACAGATATTTAACAAAGGAGAGACATTTGAGGTATTTAAAGGTTTGAGTTATTACAGAGTGATATATCCTTGCAAAATCCAGGAAAAATTGTTCTGAAAATTAGATAGGTATAAAAGGGAGGGATTGAATGTGGAGAACTTAAAGAGGGAATCTCAATAAAATAGAGGTAGAGGATTGTAATGAAGAATATTCTCAGAACATAAGAGGTGTATCCATGTGATTAGAAATGGTCCCTACTGATCCATTTAACCTGGGCAGAGTTGGTGTTTTGGGAGGCAGGTTCCCCTTAGATAGTATTGTGCCTTAATGTGTGATAATGCTGGTCAGGGAAAAGGAATGTGTGAACTCTGAGGGGTAGGGGTGAGACAACTAATGCTCAACAGTGTGTGTGTGTGTGTGTGTGTGTGTGTGTGTGTGTGTGTGTGTGTGTGTTATGTGAATAAAAGATACAACCTTTGAGAAGGAAAATAATTAGGGGAAAGAGCAAGGAGTAAAATTAAATGGCAAGATTTATGACACAGGGAAGCATTTAACATGTATTTCTAACTGCACATTATTTTCCTTGACAACTGATGCTTCTAACAATGAAGCACAACAAAATAAATAAATAAATAACAAAGAAAGCTCTCTGAGTGCAATAACAAATAATTTTGAAGAGAGAGCCTTAACATAGTACTTCAGAAGCTTTAACCCCATATTGAGTAAATACAAATTTGAGAAAGAATACATAAAAATTTAAGCCATGAATCAGAGTATAACATTTGAAGACTGACTAGAAAAAGAAAAGAAATTAGTGAAGCAAACTAAACAAATAAAAACTTCTGGGAAAAAGTCCATTAAAAAGAACATGATCAAACGTAAGTTGAAAGGAAGTAGAAGAGAGCAAATTTTGAACTACCTTCAACTAAGAGGGAAAAGTGAAAGTACAAAAGAGGGTAAGAAATGAATAACACATTAGATAAAAGAAAATAATAAAGGAAAAAATCTAGATAAGAGAAAGTGTAGGTAAATAGGAGCAGGGGTGGGAGGAAAAAGCCTAACAGAAGAGAGTTGCATCAGAAAAGTTTAAGCAAGACTCATTTCACAGAGAAGGTACTGATGAAAGAGAAAAAGATTAAAGAAAAACACTAAAGAAACCCATAAGAGAGTAAAAGAAACTCTGTTTTCTCAAAATCTTAAACTGGAATGAAAAAAGAAATCCAATATAACACAAGTGGCAGAAAACAAAACCACACCATCTGCTGCTTATTAAAAAATACCTAAAAGCAAAGGCACACCCACACCTACATACTTGTATATATACACAACAAGAATTAAAATAAGAGACTAAAAACAATAAGCAAGAGTTGTAGAGAAAAGGCAAAAATAAAAATTCAAAATATCAGTGGGGACAAACAAGGAAATCACATTCTGCTCAATGAAGTGATATCAATAAATCATTTTCCACTGGCTTAGCATTTATAAAAGAAAAAAAATTGAATTTCAGAAATTAAGTGGTAATACAAGTAAAGGAAGAAATTTTAATGTTCTTGTCTCAGAGGTGGACAAGCTATTATATATGCACATATATATAAAACAGAAAAATAGATAAATGTACTCAATGTAGAAGGATTTATAACTAAAAATGTGACATCTTCTCAAAGGTAATACTAAGCAATTTGTATATTTCTCAGCATAACATGAAACCTTTACAAGAAAAGATTATGTACTCTTCTTGGGAATGGAGATATAACAAATAAATACAAAAAGGAGAAATATTTAAATATTCTTTATAGATTATAATAAAGTACAAATAGTTATCAGTACACAGAAAGGAAACTATAAGTAGAGATTTTAAAATGAAAGCCCAAATGAATGAGAAAGTCAGAGAATAAATCACAGATACACTAACCATGTGAATGACAATGATAATGATGAGACAGCACTGAAATTTCTGGGATGCAGCTAAAGCTGTCCTCAGAGAAGAAGAAAATTATATCCCTAGAACACAAGAGAATTAATGAGATGAGTATGTGTTTTCAAAAATTAGAACACAAATTTACAAAGCCATTTTAAATAGATTTCCCCAAAACAAACTCATTATCTTTCGCCAAAAGACTTATTTCTTCCTAATTTCCCTATTACTATCAAGAGTATCACCATATTCCCAGTCCCCAAGGTTTGCAACTTAAGTATTATTCTTGACTCTTCACTATTTCTAACACATACCCTATCTAATCAGCTATCAAGTCCTATCAATTCTACCTTCTTAAATTTTTATTCTATCTTCTTACCTTCTATTTTTTATATAGTTGACTTCTATTTTTTTTTGATTCTGCCACCACCTTTATGTGGGACTTGTTATCCAACTGAATTACTGGAACAGTCAGTGGTTTAGTGTCCCTGACTCAAGTCTCTTCCTATTCCAAGCCATTTACGAGTCAACATGATCTTCCTAAAATACAGATGTGACCATATGGTGATCTATCCCCCCACTTATGCGACACATCATGCTACTTCCTATTCTAAGATCAAATATAAATTTTTTCTATTTGTTTTTTAAAAAACCTTTTATAATCTTGTCCCTTCTTAACATTTTAGTCTCATTATACTTCTCAAAATATATAGTTCTCTGTGCAAACAAGTGATATTGTCTTCCTTGATATCCGTTCCACAAGATACCCCGTCACCTACTAAGATTTTCAATGGTTGTCCCTCATGTTTGGAATGCTCTCCCTCCTTATTTATATTTTCTAGTTTCTCTGGCTTCTTTCAAGGCTAAGTTAAAAATTCCATCTTCCCCAAGAAGTCTTTCAATGTTTCATTTCATAAATGCTAGTTTAATGACTGACTAGGGCAGCCAGAAGACACAATGGATAGACTGCTAAGCCTAAAGTCAGGAAAACTCATATTTCTGAGTTCAAATATGGGTTCAGACACTTATTAGCTGAGTGACTCTAGGCAAGTCACTTCACCATGTATGCCTTAGTCTTCTCATCTATAAAATGAGCTGGAGAACAAAATAACAAAAAATTCCATCCTCTCTTGAAACCCCAAATGGACTCAGGAAGAGTCAAATAATTGAAAATAACTGAAACACAATTCACATATTGATAACAAAATAGCCACCTCTCCTAATTTCATCAAAAGTTGAAGGAAAAAACCATGATGACACACAACATTCACTGATGCTTTTAAAAAGTCTAACAAGCATAGGAGTATTTTTAAACAAAAAACTATCTGAATTCAATATGGGATAATATTAGAAGCTTTCACAATAAATATGGAAATAAAGCAAGAATGCCTATTCACTACTATTATTTGTCAAAGATCTAAGAACGTTAGTAATTGCAATAAGACAAAGAAATTAAAAACTTAAATATAATCAAAAGGAAGACAAAACTATACCTATTTACTCTGTGAACCACAGCTTATTTAGAAAATTTTCAGGAATTAGTAAAGAAATAATAGTTTCAATAAAATGGTTACACAATAAACCATCACTTAACATTTTTACAGAACAATAACAAAATAAAGCACAGAATACTAGAAAGGAAATCCCAACCAAAATAGTTACAAAATGCATAAAGTACCTGAAAGTCAAGCAACTATAGCCCACTAAGCATTTGTTACACATTCAAAATCCTCCTTAAGTAAATAAATAACAATGAAGATAACTGGAGCCATATTCAGCACTCATGGATGGCCATGACAATATAATAAAAATAACAGCACTACCAACATTAATTTTACAAATTTAGTGCTATAGAAATCAAAGTAGCAAGTACAAGACTTCATATAACTAGACTACATAATAACAGATAGGATTTTTAAGAAAAAAAGAGAGAAATATCAAGGGAAACAATGAGTTAAAAGGAAATAATAAGAAAAAATAAGAGGAATAAGATTTCCAAAGATCAGTCTTTTCTTAATTTTATTTTTTTATTAATTTTAAAATTATAATTTTTTTGCCAGTATATACGCAAGGGTAATTTTTTTACATTATCCCTTGTACTCACTTCTGTTCTGAATTTTCCCCTCCTTCCCTCCATCCCCTCCCCTAGGTGACGGCAGTCCCATACATGTTAAATGTGTTATAGTATATCCTAGATACAATATATGTATGCAGAACTGAATTTCTTGTTGCACAGGAAGAATTGGATTCAGAAGATAAAAATAACCTGGGGAAGAAAGACAAAAATGCAAACAGTTTACACTCATTTCCCAGTGTTCCTTCTCTGAGTGTAGCTGATTATGTCCATCATTGATCAATTGGAACTGAATTAGATCTTCTCTTTCTTAAAGATATCCACTTCCATCAGAATATATCTTCATATAATATCATTGTTGAAGTGCATAATGATCTCCTGGTTCTGCTCATTTCACTCAGCATCAGTTGATGTAAGTCTCTCTAAGCCTCTCTGTATTCCTCCTGCTAGTCATTAACAATAATATTCCATAATATTCATATACCATAATTTACCCAACCATTCTCCAATTGATGGGCACTCATTCATTTTCCAGTTTCTAGCCACTACGAAAAGGGCTGCACAAACATTTTGGCACATACAGGTCCCTTTCCCTTCTTTAGTATTTCTTTGGGATATAAGCCCAGTAGTAGCACTGCTGGATCAAAGGGTATGCACAGTTTGATAACTTTTTGAGCACAATTCCAAATTGCTCTCCAGAATGGTTGGATCTGTTCACAACTCCACCAGTAATGCATCAGTGTCCCAGTTTTCCCACATCCCCTCCAACATTCATCATTATCTTTTCCTGTTATCTTAGCCAATCTGACAGGTGTGTAGTGTTATCTCAGAGTTATCTTAATTTGCATTTCTCTGATCAATAGTGATTTGAAACACTCTTTCCTATGAATGAAAATAGTTTCAATTTCATCAACTAAAAGTTGTATGTTCATATCATTTGACTATTTATTAAATGGAGAATGGCTTGATTTCTTATAAATTAGAGTCAGTTCTCTATATATTTTGTAAATGAGGCCTTTATCACAACCTTTAAATGTAAAAATATTTTCCCAATTTGTTACTTCCCTTCTACTCTTGTTTGCATTATTTTTGTTTGTACAAAAGCTTTTTAATTTGATGTAAATCAAAATTTTCTATTTTGTGATCAATAATGATCTCTAGTTCTCCTTTGGTCACAAATTCCTTCCTCCTCCACAAGTCTGAGAGGTAAACTATCCTATGTTCCTCTAACATATTTATGGTCTCATTCTTTTTTTTTTTTCAAGCAAAAGAGATGATTTATTTTTTTCACAAAACATCTGTATTAGCCATTTATATATATTTTCTTTTGTTTGTACCTAACATTAGAACACTAACCTGTACTGAATTCTGGGTTCACATTTCCAACTGCCTTCCATCTTGAACTGGATGTTCTATAAACATCTTAAATTCAGGATATACAAATCTGTATTCATTATCTTTTTCTCCAAAACCTCCTTTTTTCTAATCTTGTCTATAACTTCAATCCTTGTAATCACCCAGTTTTATAACTGTGGTATTATGCCAGTCTAGTCTAAGGTTCATTGAATTGTTACACACACACACACACACACACACACACACACACACACACACATATTTAAGTGAAGTTTGGTATGGCCTCATTCTTTATATGTAAATCATGGACCCACTTTGATCTTATCTTGGTATGTGGTGTTAAATGTGGGTCCATGCCTAGTTTCTGTCATACTAATTTCCAGTTTTCCCAGCAGTTTTTGTCAAATAATGAATTCTTATCCCAAAAGTTGGGATCTTTGGGTTCGTCAAACACTAGATTGCCATAGTTGTACACTATTTTGTCCTGTGAACCTAACCTATTCCACTGATCAACTAGTCTATTTCTTAGCCAATACCAAATGGTTTTGGTGACTGTTGCTTTATAATATAGTTTTAGATCAGGTACAGCTAGGCCACCTTCATTTGATTTTTTTTTTTCATTAATTCCCTTGAAATTCTCGACCTTTTATTCTTCCATATGAATTTTGTTGTTATTTTTCTAGGTCATTAAAATAGTTTCTTGGGAGTCTGATTGGTATAGCACTAAATAAATAGATTAGTTTAGAGAATATTGTCATCTTGATTATATTCGCTCTCCCTATCCAAGAGCACTTAATGTCTTTCCAATTATTTAAATCTGACTTTATTTTTGTGGCAAGTGTTTTGTAATTTTGCTCATATAATTCCTGACTTTCCTTTGGTAGATATGTTCCCAAATATTTTATGCTATTGACAGTTATTTTGAATGGAACTTCTCTTTGTATCTTTTGCTGTTGGATTTTGTTGGTGATGTATAAAAATGCTGAGGATTTATGTGGATTTATTTTGTATCCTGCAACTTTGTTAAAGTTGTGGATTATTTCTAATAACTTTTTATTAGAATATCTGGGGTTCTCTAAATATTCCATCATATTATCTGCAAAGAGTGATAGTTTGGTTTCCTCATTACCTACTCTAATTCCTTTAATCTCTTTTTTGACTCCTATTCCCAAATATAGCATTTCTAATACAATATTGAATAGTAATGGTGATAGTGAGCAACCTTGTTTCACTCCTGATCTTACTGGGAAAGATTCCAGTTTATCCCCATTACATCATTACATATGATGCTTATTGACAGTTTTAAATATATGCTCCTAACTATTTTAAGGAATAGTCCATTTATTCCTATACTCTCAAGTGTTTTTAGTAGGAATGGATGTTGGATTTTATCAAATGCTTTTTCTGCATATTGAGATGATCGTATGGTTATTAATATGGTCAATTATACTAATAGTTTTCCTAATATTAAACCAGCCTGCATTCCTGGTATAAATCCTACTTGATCATGGTATATTGTCCTGGGGATGATTTTCTGTAGTCAAAGATCAGTCTTTATTATAAAATAATAATCAGGGAGCCAAGATGGCACAGAGTAGACAAGACACTTTGCTTGAGCTCTCCCCTGATTCCCTCAAATCAATACCAAACCAAGCATCTGAACATATTTGGAGTGAATGAAACCACAAACATTCAGAGTATAATAATTTTCTAGCTCAAGATATCTTAGAAGAACTTCAGGATAAGCCTGTCTCATTGTTCAGGGGGGAACATAGCCCAGCACACTGCAGCTTGGAGAGGTCCAGCTTAGGAAGGCCAGGTGCAGGAAGACTAATGGGATGTTCTTAGCTGAAATACAGCAGTGCTACTTATGCTGTCATGGTTCAGAAGGCCAGTGGATCAGGACATCAAAAAGGGGATATCTAACACAACAAAAAAGCAAATTGTGACCCTCTGGGCCTCAGCACAATAAATGAAACTTGACCATACCCACTTAATAAAGTGAGCAGTCCTACAGCACCATCAGGTGCAGCCCAAGCCCAGTGCAGGCATGGCTAAAGACCCCTGTCCTCCTGCAAAAGAGCTTGTGCACTAGGCACAAAACTCAACTTTTAAAAATGAACAAAAAAGCAAGAAGAACACTGACCACAGAAAGCTACTATGGAGATGAAGAGGAGCAGAACACAAACCTAAAAAAGAACAGCAAAGGCAAACTGCCTTCAGGTGAAACCTCAAAGAGAGATATGAAGTGGTCTTAGGAAGGAAGCTTAGGGCAGTTTTCCCTTTGCCACAGCAGCAAAGCTCGACCTTAAAAATAAAAAACGGAAATACCAAAAGAAAAGAAAGAAAATGAGCAATGAACCTAAAAGAACCTTGATCATAGAAATCTACTATGGTAACAGGGCATACCAAAACACAAAGTCAGAGGAGGACAGAATGTCCACAAAAGAAATCTCCAAGAGTGTGATATTGGTTTCAAGCCCAAAGAGGCTTCTTGGAAGTGCTCATGAAAGACTTCAAAAGACAAATAAGAGAGGTAGAAGAAAAGAGATGAGAAGTATTAATGAAAGAGTCAATATTTTGGAAAAGGAAGGAAAAAATTGTCTGAAGAAAACAACTCCTTAAATAGTAGAATAAACCAAATTAAAAAGAGATACAAAGCCTAACTGAAGAAAATCACACATTAAAAAATCAGAAGACAGCAAATGGAAATTAATGATTTTTTGAGATAGCAGGAATCAGACAAACTAAAATGAAAGAAAATAAATGTGTAATATCTCATTGACAAAGCAGCTGACTTGGAAAAGAGATCCACAAAAAAAAGCTTAAAAATTATTGACCTACCTGAAGGTCATGATGAAAAAAGAGCCTGGATATCATTCTATAAGAGTCATTTAGGAAATTTTCTCCAATATTCTAGAAACAGAGGGGGGGATATTTATTGAAAGAATTCATTGATCACCTCTGGAAACCCCAAGGAACATTGTTGTGAAACTCCAAACTATAATCTCAAGGAAAAATACTAAAAGCTGACAGACAAAAACAATTCAAATATCAAGGAGCAACCATCAGGATTACCCAGGATCTGGCAGCTTCTACAATAAAGGATCTTTGGGTCTGGAATTCCATAGTCTCTAAGGCAAAGGACCAGGAGTTACAACCAAGAATTAACTACACAGCAACATTCAGTATCATCTTTCAGGGAAGGAGATGGGGCTTCAATGAAATAAGAGATTTTTCAATCATTTCTATTGAAAAAAAGCAGAACTAAATAAATTAATCTACAAACACAGGACTCAAGAGAACCATAGAAAAGTAAGTAGGGGAAATATATATATTTAAAGGTTAAACTGTTTACATCACTATATGGTAAAACAATTTCTGTAACTTTTAAGAACTGTATCTAACATTGGGGCAGACAAAGGGGGACATCAGAGTGAAGGTGTGGTTGTGAATGTACTCTGGTGTAATGACATCATAGAAAAAACGTTAAGGGGTAGAAAAATCTGTACTGGGAAAGATGAAAGGGAAGGTATAATGGGACAATTAGTTCACACAAAAAGGCTCAAAAGACCTATTTCAATCCAGGGGAAAAAAGGAAAGGGATGAGAATAGTCTGAAACTTAGTTTCATCAGTTTTGGCTCTAAAAGGGAATAACTTAATCATTCCATTGGGTATAGAAATTTATTTAATCCTATAAAGCATAGAAAAAAAAGACTAAAAGAAAAAGAAGGGACAGGATAGAAAGGAGGGCAGAAACACTAAGAAAAAAGGTAAGAGAAGGGGGGAAGGACTGACAGAAAATGTTGTGGGTAGAATGGGTTAAAAAACACTACTAAGAGAAGGGTGATAGGAGATAAGGTAGTGGGTGAAGTCATAAAAAACACAAGACTGAGGACAGGGTAAAAAGAAAACAAAAATATATAAAGTGGACAAAATAGGATAGAAGGAAATACAGAGAAATAACTTTTAATGTGAATGGGATGAACTCTCCCATAAAACAGAAGCAAATATGAGAGTGGCTGAAAAAAACAGAATCCTACAATATGTTGCTTCCAAGAAAGATATATGACACAGAGAGACACATACAGAGTAAGGTAAAAGGCTGAAACAGAATTTATTTTGTTTCAGCTGAAGTTAAAAAAAAAGCAGGAGAAGCAATTCTGATCTCAGATAAAGCCAAAGGAAAAACAGAACTTATTCAAGAGATGAGGGAAAGAACATTTTGATAAAAGGTACAGAAAATAATTAAGTGGTAATGATACTAAATGTGTATGCACCAAGTGATAAAGCAAATTCCTAGAGATTTTAGCCAGTTACAAGAAGAAGTAGACAGCAAAACTATATTAGTGGGGGACCCAAACCTTTCCCTTTCAGAAAAAAAAAAATAACCACAAAATAAACAAAAAAATGAGGGATGTTAAGAGACCTCTAAAAACCTAGACCTCTGGAGAAAAATGAATAGAGACAGAAAGGAATACACATTTTTATCGGCAGTACATGTCACCTACACACAAATTGACCATGTATCTATCAGGGAATAAAAAGCTCACAATCAAATGCAAAAAGGCAGAAATAGTAAATGCTTTGTTTTTGGACCAAAATGCAATAAAAAATATATTCTATAAGAGAAATTTAGTGAAAGGTAGAATAAAAATGATCTAATTCTAAAGAATGAGTGGGTCAAACAACAAATCACAGAAACAATCCATAATTTCATCCAAGAAAATAACAATAATGAGACAACATATCAAAACACTATGGGATGCAGCCAGAGTAGTCCTTAGGGGAAGCGATTCTTTCTGATGATTTTCTTGTATCACTCTCTTTTCTTTTCTCAATATTTTCTCTGCCTTTCTTATTTGATTTTCACAATACTTTTTGAGTCCTTCCATGATCTGAGACCAATCCTATTTTCTTTTGAGGCTTAGATGTTGAAGCTTTGACTTGATTGTCTTCTTCTGAGTATGTTTTTGATCTTCATTAGTCCCACAGTAGCTTTCTATGCTCAGAACTTTTTTTCTGCTGCTTACTCATTTTTCAAGCCTACTTTTTGACTTTTAGCTGTATGTTAAAGTGGGGCTCTGCTTCCCAAATGGAGGGGTCACTGTCCCAGGCTTTAAGTTTGTTTTTTTTTTGTTGTTGTTGTTGTTGTTTTGTATAGCTGTTTTAGAAATAAAACTGGGGATGTGTAACTTTTTTGGCTCTTCCAAGGTGATATGATCTAGGGAATGGCATGTTTCTCACTCTCCTATACTGTGCACCAGTTTTTCAGCAACCACAAGGAAGGACTCTTTACAATCCTGGAACTGTGATCATGGTCCCTGATCCCCTCGTGTTCCTCCTAACAATAGGAATAAGATCTAAAACTGCAATCCCATTCAAAGTATAGGCAATGCAACAGAATACTACCTTAGTGCTAGTAATGAGACCTCTGTAAATCTTCTGATGCATTGTATAATTCCTTAACTTCTGTTGTAAAAGGTCTGCAAACTATTACTGAATGCCATCAATTCTTGATACATGGTCCTGTTTTGCTTGGGCCTGATCTCTTCTGGCCTGTAGTGGACTGTGCCCCTCTCTTACTCTAGTACAAGAGAGCTTTTCTGCATATTTTCTAAGTTGTCTTGGACTGGAAATCTGTTTCATTCTTTCTTTTTATGGATTTTACCACTCTAGAATTTGTTTAGATTCATTATCTAAGTTAATTTTTTGTGGTATTTGTGGGAGAGTTCAGGCAAGTAATTCCCTGATCAAACAAGGGTGGAACCCAGTATGAATAAAAATGAAATAAAAAATAAATCATTTCTGTGTGATGAAATCTCAAAGTTTTAGCAAGCATAAAATTAATGAAGTTAGAATAAGAAGAAAAGCAGGTGACAGGAGAAAAAAATCTGTACATCAAATATTTCTGATAAGGATTTAATATATAAATATGTATACATATTTATGTATATAAATATGGCATACATGTGGATGTGTGTTTATATGGTTTATATGTGTGCATGACATATATACTTGCAATGAATGTCATTCCTCAATAGATAATTGATCAAATTATATGAACAGTCATCAGATAATTGCTGTTAACAACCACAGGAAAGAATGATGTTAGTCACTAACATGAGAAATGCGAATTGAAAAGACAATAAATTTTTACCACACACCCAGAAATTTGGGGAATATGAAAAAGAACAACAAAAGACTTTCTGTTATTGTTGTTACTTTTCTTTCATATTAAAAAGTATATTACAAAAAGGAGGAAAATCAAAGAAGGGATAGGAACAGTGCAATTCTTCCTTTTGTTTCTCTTTTCCCTGCCAAGGAGAATAATCTGTCTACTGGAAAAAACAGAACAAATGGTTAATAGGAATTTGAAACTCAAGATAAGAGAACCTTTAGCCGTTTTTGATAAGTCCCTGTCACCAGGCCAAGATGAATTATGTCCTGGTATACTGAAAGAACTTGAAAGATGTGATTATTGGGTACCCATCAATCATTGAATCAAAGGACTAGAGATCTAGAGTTAAAAGGGAACCAAACATTCAAGGAGTCTAATCCTTTTCTTTAACACATGAGGACACTGAGGCACATGGTATGAGGCAGTGACGCTTATTCACACAGAAAGACTGAGTAAGGATTTTAACCTATGTTCTATGGATCCAGAATGAGTGAATTATATTGTTTCCTCTTAAGTTTTGAAAATGGGGCTGGAGTGGGACTGGGAAGTTGTTATAGGACCAAAGAAGGGCAAATGTATGTTAGAGTAATTTATAATTATAACCTTGAAAGCCATTTATCTTTGTAATTGGCTGGAGAATTATTCTTTACAAAAAATCTAGCAATTATGTGACACAACGTCTTTAATTCTATGTTAACAAAGATATTTTAGCTTTCATTGTTTCAGTCATAAATTGGGGCATGAGAGGAGGATCAGAGTAGAAGAAGAATATATTATTTATATCTGAAACAGATTTCTCTAATGTCCCAGTTCAGGATAATCTTTCCCTTCCTCAACCTCAAAACAGTACTTTGTTTTTATCCTGTTCTAATGCATTTTTCACATTATTTGTTCCTATTTCATCCTTCTACTATATATACTGTAGATTCCCAAAAGGTAGGAACCTTCTCAAATCTAAACTGTATCTTCCTTAGTGCCCAGAACTGAGATCTATAAACAGCTGCTATTTAATCAGTGTGTTCTATACAGAATTGTGTCACTACAACATTGCTTCTCCATAATAGTTCTATAGTGGGGTTATGCGTCCTAGGAAGAAATGCTATGACTATGCCTCCTTACACTACAGACAGATTGTACAGTAAAGGTAAGAGTCTTATATGTGGAATCAGGAGAGACCTGAGTTAGAATCCTGCCTACTTAAGAGCTTAACTAACTGTTCTACTTAAATTAGTGATGGACAACTAATGGAACTAGACTAATCCTCAGTTTACATATTTGTAAAATATTTAATAATTATGTCTATAGTATTTTCTTCACAAAGGCTGTTGTGGGGAAAAATAGCCCTCAATCCTTTGCTAAAATCACAGGGTTAATTATTCACTCATTATTGAGAAGGCCCAAGAACAGAAAGAAAGGACTCTGGATGTTCCCTTGTTTAACAAGAGTAAAGGTGAATTGCTTATCTTAGAGACTCTTCTTCCTGGAGGTCTAAAATTTACTTTGAATACCATGGCTCTAGCTCTTTAAAGGGGATGTCACATCTTCTGAGGGTTGCAAATATAGCTTACAAAGTGCAACAAAGAATTCTGAAAATCTGGTGGAGAGAAGATGGCGGAGAGTAGACATGTCTCTATCTGACCTGCTCCAAGCTTCCCTCAAATCAAGAGCAGATTAAGCTTCTGAATTGGTTTTGGAGTGACAGAAGCCACAGATATTTGAAGTACAACAAATTTAGAAAAGAAAATACAAAAAGAAGATACAAAAGGAGATACTTCAGAAAAGGTCTATTTCTATTAGGCAGGGGGAAAGGCTGCCAAGCCCAAACCATAACACAAGGAGCCCAGAGCAAAGAGCTGGGGGGGGGGAGGGCAGAGAAACCAGGGCATTATAGCATTTGCATACTGGGGAATCTACTGCAAGGCTCTTGGGCTACTATGTCCTGATTACAAGCCCGTGGATCATCAAATAAGCAAAACACCCAAAGCAAATGCAAAAGGCAAATGGTGAGCCCCTGAAACCCATAACAAGAGACCTGGCCACATCTAGTTACCACCAGAAGTCATTCAGCAATACCATCCCCTGAGCAAACTAAAGTGGCTGTCACCCCTTTGCCTTAAGAGCAGACCTCAAATTTAAAAAAGAGTAAAAAATCAAAAAGAACTCTAACCACAGAGAGCTTTTATGGAGAAAGAGAAGAACAGACCTCACACCCTGAAGATCCTAAAGGCAAATCAGCTCCAGATAAAGCCCCTAAAGGTTATATGAGTTAGTCCCCATTTCAAAGGGTCTCCTGGAAAAATCCAAAAAGGATTGTAAAAGAGAGAAGAAAAAAGGGCAAGGGAAATGAGATCTTTGCAAGAGAGTGTGGAAAAGGAAAAAGAGGAATTATCTGAAGAAAACTCCTTAAAATAAATTTGATGAAATGGAAAAGGCATATAACATCTTACAAAATAAATATGAAAAAGAAACCAATTTGTTGAAAAACAGAATTTGTGAAATGGAAAAAAAAAATGCAATTAACAAATCACCTCAATTGGCCAAATGCAGAAGGAGGCAAAAGAGCGAACTGAAGAAAATAATTCACTAAAAATTAGAAATGAACAAATGGAAGTGAATGACTAAATGGGACTTCAAGAATCAAACAACCCCCCGCCCCCAAAAATGAAAAAATAAAAAGCTAAAAAAAAAAACAAAGAAAGAAATACAGAGTTAGTCATTTTATCTGTGAATGTGAATGGTATGAACTCTTCAATAAAACAAAAGTTGATAACTAATTGGATTAAAAGCCAGAATCCTACAATTTGTTGTTTATAAGAAACTCATTTAAAGCAGAGTGATACATATAGAGTAAAAGTTTTTAAAAGGCTGGCGCAGACTCTATTATGTTTCAGGTGAGGTAAAAAAGCAGGGATAACAAGTTTGATATCAGATCAAGCAAAAGCAAAATTAGATCTAATTAAAAGATAAAAGGAAGGAAACTACATCCTACTTGAAGGTACCATAGATAATGAAGTAATTTCAATATTAAACATACAAGCAACAAGTGTTACAGCATTCAAATTCCTAGAACTTAAGAGAGGTACAAGAAGAATTGGACAGCAAAACTGTACTAGTACAGGATATCAACATGGCTCTCTCAAAACTAGATAAATCAAACCACAAAACAAGTAAGAAATGAATTAGTCAGATAAACAGAATCCTAGAAAAGTTAGGGATGATAGACAATTGTAAAACACTGAATGGAGATAGAAAGGAATATACTTTTTCATAGCAGCACATGGAACCTATCTAAAAACTGATGATGCAAGAGGGCATAGAAACCTAAAAATCAAATGCAGAAAAGCAGAAATAGTAAATGCATTTTTAAGATCATGATGCAGTAAAAATTACATGCAATAAAATGCCAGGGAAAATAGACCAAAAATTAACCAGAAACTAAATCTATTTCTAAAAAATTAGTAGGCAAAACAACAAATCATAGACACAAAACAATAATTTCACACAAGAGAACGACAATGAAACAATATACCAAATTTTGTAGGATGCAGCCAAAGCAGTTATTAGGGGAAATTTTATATCTCTACATGCCTACATTCATAGCATAGAGAAAGAGAAGATCAATGAAATGGGCTTGCAATTAAAAATGCTAGAAAAAGAACAAATTTAAGATGTCCAATTAAATACAAAATTTGACATTCTGAAAATAAAAGGGGAGATTAATAAAATGAAATAAAACTATTGAATTAATAAATAAAACTAAATAAAAATATGAAAAAAACAACAAAATAGATACATCTTTAGGTAAATTGATTAGAAAAAGGAAAAAAAGAAAATCAAATTGTTAATCTCAAAAATGAAACTTTCCACCAATAAAGATTAAATTAAAACAAAAATTAGTAGTTATTTTGCCAATATTTTGTCAATAAATTTGGTTATCTAAGTGAAATGGAGGAATATTTACAAAAAATAGATTGTCCAGGTTAACAGAGGAGGAAGTAAATTGCTTAAATGGTCCCATATTAGAAAAAGAAATAGAACAAGCTATTAATCAACTCCCTAAGAAAAAATTTCCAGGGCCAGATGGATTTACATGTGAATTCTACCAAACATTTAAAGAACAATTATTCCCAATATTATACAAACAATTTTAAAAAATAGGGAAAGAAGGAGTCCTACCAAATTCCTTTTATAACACAGACATGGTACTGAAGCCTAAAGTAGGTAGGACGAAAATAGAGAAAGACAATTATAGACCAATTTCTCTAATGAATATTGATGCAAACATCTTAAATAAAATATTAGCAAAGAGATCACAGAAAATCATCAGGATAATACACTATGACTAAGTAGGATGTATACCAAATATTCAGGGTTGGTTCAATATTAGAAAAGCTATTAGCATAATTGAATATATCAGTAACCAAACTAAAAAAAATCATATGATTATCTAAATACATAAAGAAAAAGCAGTTGATAAAATTCAATACCCATTCTTATTAGAAACACTAAAGAGTATAGGAATAAATGAACTTTTCCTTAAAATAGTCAGTAGCACCTATTTAAAATCATAAGTAAGCATCATATGTGATGGGGACAAACTAGAACCATTCCCAGTAAGATCAGGGATGAAACAACGTTGCACACTCTCATCATTACTATTCAATATTGTATTAGAAATGTTAGCTCTGGCAGTAAGAGGAGAAAAACGATTAAAGGAATTAAAGTAAGTATGGAGTAAACCAAATTATCACTCTTTACAGATGATGTGATGGTGTACTTAGAGAACTCTAGACAATCAACTAAAATCCTCCAAGAAACAATTCACAACTTCAGCAAAGTGGCAGGATACAAAATAAATCCACATAAATCATCAGCATTTTTATATATTACCAACAAAGTCCAACAGCAAGAGTTGCAAAGAAAAATTCCATTTAAAATAATAGTCAATTATATAAAATTTTTGGGGTCTGCCTGCCAAGGCAAAGTCTGGAACTATATAAACAAAAATACAAAACACTTTCCACACAAATCAAGTCAGATCGAATCAAATGGAAAAAGATCAAGTGCTCATGGGTAGGCTGTACGAATATTATAAAAATGACAATACTACCTAAATTAATCTGCTTATTCCGTGCCATACCAATCAAACTTCCAAGAAATTAGTTTAAAGATCTAGAAAAATAATAACAAAGTGCATATGCAAGCACAAAAGACCAAGAATTTCAAGGGAATTAATGAAAAAAATGCCAGTTAAGGTGGCCTAGCTGTGCCAGACCTAAAACTATATTACAAAAGTAGCAACCATCAAAACCATTTCATACTGGGTAAGAAATAGAATAATTGATCAGTGGAATGGGTTAGGATCACAGGATAAAATAGTCAATGACTATAGTAGTCTTGTGTTTGACAAACCGAAAGACTCCAGCTTTTGGGATAAAAACTCACTATTTGACAAAAAATTGCTGGGAAAATTGGAGATTAGTATGGCAGAAACTGGACACTGACCCACACTTATGATTTAGATATAAAGAATGATATTATAAACAAATTAGAAGAGCATAGGATAATTTACCTCTCAGATCTGTGGAGAAGGAAGTAATTTGTGACCAAAGGAAAACTGGAGTTCATCACTGAACACAAAATAGATAATTTTGACTACATTAAGTAAAATAGTTTTTGCACAAACAAAATTAATGCAGACAAGATTAGAAGGGAAGCAATAAACTAGGAAAACTTGTTTTTTACATTCAAAGCCTCTGATAAAGGCTTCATTTCTAAAATATATAGAGAATTGACTCAAATTTATAAGAACTTAAGCCATTCTCCAATTGATAAATGGTCAAAGGATATGAACAGACAATTTTCAGATGAATAAATTAAAACCATTTCTAGTCATATGAAAAGGTGCTCTAAATCACTACTGATTAGAGAAATGCAAATTAAGACAACTCTGGTGTACTACTACATCTTAGATTGGCTAAGATGACAGGAAAAGATAATGATGAATGTTGGAGGGGATGTGGGAAACCTGGGACACTAATACATTATTGGTGGAGTTGTGAAGTGAATATATAATCATTCTGGAGAGCAATTTGGAACTGTGCCCAAAGGGCTATCAAAACATGCATACTCTTTGATGCAGCAGTGTTTCTACTAGGCTTATATCTGAAAGAGATAATAAAGGAGGGAAAGTACTCTATATGCGCATAAATGTTTGTGGCAGCCCTTTTTGTAGTGGCAAGAAGCTGGAACCTGAGTGGATATCCATCAGTTGAAGAATGGCTGAATAAGTTATAGTATATGAATGTTATGGAATATTATTGTTGTGTAAGAAAGGATTAGCAGGATGATTTCAGAGAGGCCTGACAAGATTTACATGAACTGATGTTAAGTGAAATGAGCACAACCAGGATATTATTGTACATGGCAAGAACAAGATTATACAATTATCAATTCTGCTGGAAATGGATATTTTCAACAATGAGATGATTTATTCCAGTTACAATGTTCTTGTGATGAAGAGAGCCATCTAAACCCAGAGCAAGAACTGTGGAAACCGAGTGTGGATCACCACACAGCTTTTTCACTCTTTTTGTTGTTGTTTGCTCGCATTTTATTTTTTCTCACTTTTTTCCCTTTTTGATTTCATTTTCTTGTGCAAGATCATAGTATAAATATGTATGCACTTATTGAATTTAATATTTTTCTCTAAAAGCATATTTTTTATTTTGTAGCTTTTTATTTATATGATATATTCAAAGATAAATTTTCAGCATTGACAACTGCAAAACCTTTTGTTCCAATTTCCCCCCTCCTTCTCCCTACCTTCTCCCCCAGATGGCAGGCAGACCAATACATGTGAAATATGTTAAAATATATGTTAAATACAATATATTTATTGTATACATGTCCATACAGTTACTTTTGATAACTTTTTGAGTATAGTTCCAAATTGCTCTCCAGAATGGCTGGATGTATTCACAATTCCACCAACAATGTATCAGTGTCCTAGTTTTCACACACTCCCTCCAACATTCTGCATTACCTTTCCCTGTCATTCTAGCCAATCTGACAGGTGTGTAGTGGTATCTCAGAGTTGTCTTACTTTGCATTTCTCTGATTAATAATGACTTGGAGCATCTTTTCATGTGGCTAAAAATAGTTTCAATTTCTTCATCTGAGAATTGTATGTTCATGTCCTTTGACCATTTATCAATTGGAGAATGGCTTGGTTTTTTATAAATTAGAGTCAATTCTGTATATATTTTGCAAATGAGGTCTTTCTCAGAACCTTTGACTGTAAAAATGTTTTCCCAGTTTATTGCTTCCCTTCCAATCTTCTCTGAATTAGTTTTATTTGTACAAAAGCTTTTTAATTTGATACAATCAAAATTTTCTCTAGTTTTTCTTTGGTCACAAATTCCTTCCTCCTCCACAGGTCTAAGAGGTAACCTATCCTATGTTCTTCTAATTTATTTATAATCTCATTCTTTATGCCTAGATTATGATCCCATTTTCATCTTATCTTGGTGTATGGTGTTAAGTGTGGGTCAATGCCTTGTTTCTGCCATACTAATTTCCAATTTTCCCAGCAGTTTTTGTCAAACAGTGAGTTCATATCCCAAAAACTGGGGTCTTTGGGTTTGTCAATCACTAGATTATTAAAGTTATATTTTGTCCTTTGAACCTAATCTATTCCACTGATCAACTTGTCTATTTCTTAGCCAATACAAAATGGTTTTGGTAACTGCTGCTTTATAATATAATTTTAGATCTGCTATAGCTAAGCCACCTTCACTTGATTTTTTTTTCATTAGTTCCCTTGAAAGTCTTGACCTTTTGTTGTTCCAGATGAATTTTGCTGTTATTTTTCCTAGGTCATTAAAATAGTTTTTGGGAGTCTGATTGGTAAAGCACTAAATAAATAGATTAGTTTAGATAGTATTGTCATCTTTATTATATTTGCTTGCTCTATCCAGAGAACTTAATATTTTTCCAATTGGTTAGATTTGACGTTATTTGTGTGGAAAGTGATTTGTAGTTTTGCTCATATAGTTCCTGATTTTCCCTTGGCAGATAGATTCCCAAATATTTTATACATTGTTAGTTACTTTAAATGGAATTTCTCTTTGTAACTCTAACTACTGGATTTTATTAGTGATATATAAGAACCCTGATGACTTATGTGGGTTTGTTTTATATCCTGCAACTTTGCTAAAGGTGGGGATTGTTTCTAATAGCTTTTTAGTAGAATCTCTGGGGTTCTCTAAGTATACCATCATGTCATCAGCAAAGAGTGATAATTTGGTTTCCTCATTACCTACTCTAATTCCCTTAATCTCTTTCTCAACTCTTATTGCTGAAGCTAGCATTTCTAATACAATATTGAATAGTAATGGTGATAGTGGGCAACCTTGTTTCACTCCTGATCTTATTGGGAATGGTTCTAGTTTATCCCCATTACATATGATGCCTACTGATGGTTTTAAATAGATGCTACTGATTATTTTAAGGAAAAGTCCATTTGTTCCTATACTCTCAAGTGTTTTTAATAATAATGGATGATTTAACATATTTTTTTTACCATGTTTAACATGGAGACAGGATGGGAGGAACAGGACGAAAAATAGAAACATAAGATTTTTTAAGGTTAATGTTGAAAAATTATCCATACATATGTTTTGAAAATAAAGAGTTTTAATTTAAAAAAAAGAAAGAACAATAGAGGTCTTTTCTCTGATCTTTCAGTGGACCAGTGTAATCAGTAAAGTTTGGGTATGTTTGGACACATATTCAATAATGAAATATACCAATAGAACACTGCCCACAAAAGTACCAACTCAGGAACTACATGAAGATGCTTTGGAAACTTTATCCTTTTTTTCTTCATAGTATGTTCGGCACTGATTCCAAATGCTAACGTCTTTCCACCACCCATGATCCAAGCTGACAAGGATGCCCTTGTCCTTCCCACTTCTCAAGGGAATTCTCCTGCCAGTACTACTGAAATACCTAAAAAACCCTTCAGGAAGAGTAACTAGGAGTTTGCCCTGCTTGCTAGAGAAATGCAAAATTCAATTTTAATCAATGAGTCTGCAAAAGAGATTCACTTAGTACCCCTGAGGAAAAGGTGATTTAAATTGCTCTGAAGATGAGCCCTGTTGATACAAAACCTAGCAGCAATCCTATTATCAGTCCACTGAATTGTATTTTTTTATTTTCCATTTATATTGTGCCTATCAGACCAATGGTCCCTAGGTACCTTACATACAAAAGTTCAATTTAAAATCAAGCATTGAAGTAAAGTCCTCAGAACTATTATTATATTACCCTCTTTGCTACTCTTACCATTTCCCCTCTCAAGATGGAGGAAAACTGGCAATTTATACTCCCTTTTATCTCCTATATCCAAATTAAGATGTTTTAAGCTATGAAAAACTGGAGAAGGACTTTACAGAAGGCCATCTTTGACATATACCTGGATATGATTCTAAGCTTCTAAAGGCTGCCAACTGAATGAAGGCTCTGAGTCTGATAATTTCTACAAAAGTCACAGAATCTGTTTTGGAAACAGACATTAGAGGCCATCCAATAAGAAGAATCCATAATCCATAATCAGAAGAATCTTTTCTAAGAGATGTAATAATTTTGAGTTAAAGCACCCCCCCCCCTCAAAAAAGGCCACAACTTTGTATCTGTTATCCAAGAACCAACTTAGCTAAGTCCACAAAAGATCCACATACCAGGGTGAACATAACAGTTATGAAACTTTTTTTCTAGAAAAAGGGTTTTTATGTATATGTGTATGTATACATATGTATATATGTATAGCTGAGGATAGGTTTGGAATATTACATAGAAAGATAGCTGTTTCAATTTAATTGCTTTCCCTTGTAATCTTATGTTATGCATTTAATAACATTATTCTGGGAAAATAAATAAAGGTTTAACCAGGCAACCAAAGAGGTCCAGGACACTGCAAAGGTTAAGAACTCTTGCCTTAAAGGATAATTGTGATTTCTGCTATGTCTTTTCTATCACTCATTCTACTGAGTGATAGAAAATTTCTGAGTCACAGATAGTTTTTCATCTGCACTGTTACAACAAAGAATCCTAAAAATATCAAGTTTAGGAAGTCAGTGAAAGAATCCCTCTTCTTACCATCTATAAAAAGTAAGATTTTGGGGCTGGCAATTACATTCATGTCAACTGGCCACAGATGAGGAATGCAATAGTGGGTTTTGTGCTCATTTCTTCAAATGGTTTTGTGGAAGAGGGGTTTCAATGGGGGAGCCCAGGAGGGGAGCTATTAAAATGATCTGATAAACATATCAAGATGATAAGAGACAGCCAAGTTGAAAATATTCAGAACATAAGCTTATCCAACCCATTTATTTAGAGTTCCACTAAAGGTGTGACTATTAAGGATTCTGTAATTCTTTAAAGGCAGGACTTCATTTGTTTCTTCTGTCCTGTCATCCTATTTTCCCTCTCCTCCATCCTTTCTTTCCTCACCAGTGTATTGCTTATGGTCACCATCTCCCTAAACTTATTCTCCTTTTTTCAGACTTTCCTTTCCTTGTCTACCCTATATGGCGAGACAAATTTTTATATCAAACTTAGTAGGTATGTTATTCTCACTTTGAGCCAAATCTGATGAGATCAAGGTTCAAACAATGCTCACCCTGCCGCCTTCTTTCTCACCAATAATAGATCTTTTGTGCCTCTTCATGTGGCATAATTTACCCCATTTTACCTCCCCTTCCATCTTCTCTTACAATCCCTTTTCCATTCCAATTTCTTTTTTTAATATCATCACATTAAGGTCACCTTTTAACTATATCTTTTAAGTATACCCCTTCTCACAGCCCTGACAAAGATACAATTCTCAAGAGTTACACATATCTTCTTCTCACATAAGGATATAAACATTTTAACCTTTTAAAACATTTTTCTTCAATTTACCTTTTCATGCTTCTCTTGAATCTCATATTTGAAGATCAAATTTTCTGTTCACCTCAGGCCTTTTCATCAGAAATGATTGAAAATCCCCTATTCCATTGAATGTCCATCTTTTCCCCTGAAAAATAATTCTTAGCTTTTCTGAGTAGTTGATTCTTGATTGCAGTCTAAGCTACTTTGCCTTCTAGAGTATATTATAGTCCATGCCCTTCAGTCTTTTAATATTGAAGTTCATAGGTCCAGGGTAATTCTGATTGTGTTTCCTTGATATTTGAATAGTTTCTGACTGCTTTTAGTATTTTCTCCTTGATCTAATAATTTTGCAATTTTGCTACAATAGTTTTTTTTTGGAATGTTCATTTGAGGTTGCTTTCAGGAAGAGATTGATAGATTCTTCAATGACTATTTTACCTTATAGGTCTAGGATATCAGAGCAGTTTTCCTTGAGGATTTTTTGAAAGATGTTATCTAGATTCTTTTTTTTTCCATCATGGCTTTCAAGTAATCCAATAATTCTTAGATTTATTCTCCTGGATCTATTTCTATTTATATTTTCTTCTATTTATTAATTTTAAAAAAATTTGTTTGATGGATTCTTGATTTCTCATTGAGTCATTCACTTACATTTGTCCAATTCTAACTTTCAGTTAATTATTTTCTTCAGTGAACTTTTTTACCTCCTTTTGCATTTGGCCAATTTTACTTTTAAAGGTGTTGTTTTGTTTGGTGGATTTTTTTTTTCCATTTCACCAATTCTATTTTTAAGGAGTTGTTTTCTTTAGTATATTTTTTCTATTTCCATTTCATCAAATTTATTTTTTAAGGAGAGGTTTTCTTCAATCAATTTCTGTGCTTCCTTTTCTAAGGTTTTAGTTTTCCCCCCAAAATTCTCAAGAAGCATTTTCATTTCTTTTTCCTGTTTTTCTTATATCTCTCTTTTAAGATCTTCCAAGAGAGTCTTTTGAACTTGAGACCAGTTCACATTCAACTTTAAGGCTTCATCTGTATGTATTTTACATTTTCTGTCCCCTTCTGTGTTTTTGTTCTGGTCTTCCCCTTCTTCATATTAGCTCTCTATGTCAGAGCTCTTTTTGCTTTTTCATTCATTTGAAAAAGTTGCTCTTCTTCAGAGGAGGGGCAACATGGTTTTTTCACTGACTGTGCTGTGACCAGTGCTGCAGACTTTATCTCAGTGGTGAGTGTCCTGGCCAAGTTCCACCTGTTTATTCTGCATTTCAAGCATCATAATTTGACTTCTGTGATTGCAATTAAAGGTCTTACATCTGGTCTGCTGATCTGGCTTTCTGAATCAGGACAGAGTAACCAACATTGTTGCATTGTCTGTGTCTTTCTGTGCCATACCTGCACTGGATCATGTTACCCCCTGCTTAATTGAGACAGACCTTTCATGAAGTTTTTCTAAAATCTCTTTAAGCTGTAAAATTATTATACTCTGAATGTTTATGCATTCTGTCACTCCTAAATCCATTCAGAATTTTGATCTAGTTTTGATTCTGAGAGAAGCCAGGAAGAGCTCAGTCAATGTCCTATCTACTCTCCAGAATCTTGGCTCTGACCCCAAATTTATTTCTTTATATACCCATTACTTAGGATAGTAGGTATTTCCTATAGCTTGTAGATTGCCTAAGAAATAGCTTGACATAAATTTCAGACTATGTGAATTATTAAACAAGTACAGATGCAGATGGAAGAGTCAAACAGATCCATCTGTCTGGAGAGTAAGGGAATTCAATAAGGCCAAATATGAACCTGTATGGTTCCCTTAGATTTTCAGCCAGTAAATGATCTATTAAAAGTTTATGTTAACATATGGAAAAAAGTTGCACTAGTTCAGAAGGAATGGATAAGTTATAACATATACGAATGGTAGTAATATACCAATGTAAAATTTTATATTTATTCTTTTTTATCTTTACACTCCTAATTTATCTATTATCTATTATTTATTTATTTCAATAAATATTTCTCAGTTGCATGTAAGGGAATTTAATGCATCATTTTGTTAAAGATTGAGTTTTAAATTATTTTCTTCCATACAAACTACCACCCTCCCTAAGAAATAGGGCACTGTCATATTGGTTATACATGTGAACTCATATTACGCATACTTCCATGTTAGCCATGTTACAAAAAGTGACACAAACAAAATAAAACAAAAAGCTAAAAAGTTACAAAGTGTGAGTTTACTATATTGGGATGATATCTAAAAAATAAGAGAAAGTGATGGAGAATATAGATGGACAGGAAGAAGAGGAAGGAAAGGGGCAGAATGTGGTAAATCATCTTTTATAAAAGATTTGTAAGATGACTTTTACACCGGAATGGAAAATAGTGTGGGGTTGTGGTGAGCAGCACTTGAGACCCTTATCATTATTGGCTCCAAAAGAAAATAATATGCACATTCAATTATGTATAGAAATCAAACTTACAAAATAAAGAACTATAAGGGGAGAGGGATAAAATATATTGGAGTGGGACTGAAAGAAAGGAAAGTGGATGGGAGGAGGCAGTAGTCAGAATCAAAATACATTTGAGAAGGTGCAGGGTGAAAGGAGAAAGAGAAGGATAAATAGAGAAAAATAGGATGGAGGTAACTACACAGTTAGTAACCATAATAGTGAATGTGAATAGGATGAACCCATCTATAAAACAGAAGCATAGAGCAGGATGGATTAAAAGTCAAAATCCTGTAATATGTTGTTTACAAGAAACGCACTTGAAGCAAAGAAACACTCACAAAATAAAGGTAAGGACTGGAACATTATCTATTATGCTTCAATGGAAGTTAAAAAAAAGTAGGGGCAGAAATAATGATTTCAGACAAATGTAGAAACAGATCTAATTAAAAGAGAATAGGAAGGAAACTACATCTTCCTAAAAACACTAAAGATAATGAAGTAACATCAATACTAAATACATATGCATCAAATTTTATAAAATCAAAATTCTTAAAGGAAAAGGTAAATGAATTATAGGAGGAAATAAGACATTTAAACTGTACTAGTGGAGGACTTAGAACTAGGTAAATGTAAACAAAAATAAACAATAAAGAAGGTAAAGAGATGAATGGAATTTTAGAAAAGTTAGATATGATAGACCTCTGAAAAATGGAAATGAAATAAAAAGGAACATATTTTTTTCTAAGCAATACATAGTTCTTTCAAAAATACTGGTCGTGTATTAGGTCATAAAAATTTTTACAACCAAATACAGAAAAGCATAAATATTAAATTCATCTTTTCAAATCATAATGAAATAAAAATTACGTTTAACAAAGAACCACGGAAATAGATGAAAAATGAATTGAAAGTAAATAGTCAATTCCTACAGAAGGAGTGGGTCAAAAACAAATAAGTAAAGCAACCAATAAACCGATTAAAGAAAATAACAGTGTGACAACATCACAAAATTTGTGGAATACAGCCAAAGCAGTACTTAGTGGAAAATGTGTATCTCTGAACACTTACATCAATAAAACAGAAAAAGAAGAAACCAATAAATTTGCATGCAAGTAAAAAGAAACTAGAAAGAGAACAAATCAAAAATCCTTAATTAAATACCAAATTGCAAATCCTGAAAATCAAAGCAGAGATCAGTAAATATGAAAATTTAATTAATTTGGATTAATGTAATGTTTAAATTGTTTTTTAAGATTAAATTTAATTCAAAATATAATTAATAAACAAAAATAAAAATGAAAAATAAAAAACAGAAATAATAAATAAAACTAGGATCTGTTTTTAAGTAAAAACCAATAAAAGAGACAAACTATTGCTTAATTCTATTTAAGAAAAGAAAGAAGTAAATTACTAGTATTAAAAATGAATTATTAGCAATGAAGCAGTAATCAAATCAATTAATAAGAGTTATTTTGTCCAATTATATTCCAATAAATCTAACAATCTAGGTAAAACATATGAATACAGAAAAAAATAAAAACTGCCCAGAGTAACAAAAAAGGAAGTAGAACAAACCTTAATGAACTCCCTAAAAAAAAAAAAAACTCCAGGCCCAAGTAGATTCACAAGTGAATTCTATCAAACATTTAAAGAACTATTAATCCCATACTATATAATTATTTAGAGGGAAAGGTTAAAAATGAGCCCTACCAAATTTTTTCTACGACACAAATATGGAGCTAATAATTAAAACATGAAGAACAAAAACAGAAAAAAAAAAACCTATAGACCAATTTCCCTGATGAATATTGATGCAAAAATTTGAAATAAAATGCTAACAAGGAAATGATAGCAATATATCACCAGGATAATATATTATGACCAGTTGGGATTTATATAAGGAATACGAGGCTTATTCAATATTAGGAAAATGATCAGCATGTTCATATCAAGAAAATAACAAGAAGAATCATATGATCATGGCAATAAAAGCACAATAAATACAGATTTTTATTAAAAACACTAAAAGACACAGGAATAAATAAAGCTTTTTCTAAAATGATAAGCAGTGCTTATCTAAAAAGATCAGCAAACATTTTGTGTAAGGGGAATAAGTTAGAAGCCTTCCCAGTAACACAAGGAATGAAGCAAGGATATCCATTATCATAACTATTATTCAACACAGTAATAGAAATGCCAGCTATAACAATAAGACAAAAAAAGAAAGTGAAAGAATTAGATTAGGCAATGAGGAAACAAAATTATCATTCTTTGCAGATAATACAATGGTATATTTAAAGAGTGCTTAGAGAATCAACTAAAAAAGCTTCTTGAAATAATAAATTTAAAAAAGTTGCAGGATAAAAAAATAAACCTACATAAATCATCAAAATTTCTATTTATTACCCAATAAAGCCCAGTTGCAAGAGACAGAAATTCCATTTAAAAGAATTGTAGACATCATAAGATACTTGGACATCTACATGCCAAGACAAACCTATATGAACACAATTACAAAACACTTTTCACACAAATAAAGTTGGATTTAAACAATTGGAAGAAATTTCAATTGCTCAGAGTATATCAAATCTCTATAATAAAGATGACAATTCTACCTAAATTAATTTATTCAGAGCCACATCAAATAAACTACCAAAATTAAGTACAGAACTAGAAAAAATAATAAATTCATTTGGAAAATCATAAAATCAAGAATATCAGGGGAATTAATGGGGAAAATGTGAAGGTGATCTAGCTATATCATGTTTCAAATTGTATTATTAAGGAGTAATCATTAAAATGATCTGGTAATAGCTAAGAAACAGAAGGGTGGACAAGGGGGATAGAAAAGTATATAACACACAGTATGAAATAACTATAGTAATCAGTGTTTGATAACGCAATGATAATAAGCTTTTGCTACAAAAATTCACTATTATTCCAAAAACTGCAGGGAAAAGTGGAAAGAGGTTGGCACTAGTATCTCTTATTAAAAAAGAAATGAACCAGCTAAGAAGAAAGAACCCAACCACAAAAACTTACTAAGAAAACAGGGAAGATTGGGGTTCATCTTCAGAGGAGGAATACTGAAGTTAAAAAAAAATGCTTCTACTCAAAGATCAATTTCAAGGAACTCAACATGGATAAATTGTTTATCTTTTTTTTTTTTACATGAGAAATGTATACCATATATTGAAGACTGACATCAACAATAGGGTAGCTCAAAAACAAAAAAGACTGGGACAGAGTTAAGGGGAAAATAGTAATTATGTTATACAAATGAGGTACAGAGAAAGAATAGACTCACAGGCATTAGATGGGGAGGAGGGCTCATAGTTCTGAAAACCCACTAACACTGGGAATGGGTTAAATAGGTAACAGTACATGTATACCATGAATTTTATAGCAAACTCCAAAATCTATAAAGAAATAAGGAGGAAGGGAGGGGCAGATGGGGAAGCAAAAGCTGAGGAAAGAAGACAAGGGAAGGATCCTTGGGTGGGGGGAAGTTAAGTAATAGTAAGAAAAGTTAAGGAGCAGAATTAAAGCAAAGAGTCAGCAGTGATAGGAAAGATATATGTGTATGTCTATGTATATATATATGAATATATATGTACATATAAATATATACTTTCTTAAATATAGCTTGCTTGGGGGGAAGGGAGGATGAAAGAGGGAAAAAATAAAGTACAAAGATGTGCAGCAGAAAACAAAAGAACAACATACAAGAAAGTAAAGAAAATATGGACACTCATGAAGATAATTTTTTACATACATATAGACACATACATAGACATATACTTTCTTGAACTAATAATTTATTGTTACATATTTTGAATACTTTCTGCTATTCTGTTGGGCACATGACAATGTTTTCTTTTGTTTTGATTTTTTTTGTTTTGTATTCCTTTTCTCTTTTTTCGTTTTTCTTATTCTGTTTTTGTAAATAAAATAAAATACAGAAAAAAAAACTGGAAAGCAGCTTGGCAGAAATTAGGCACTGCTCCATAGCTCACACTATATACCAATATAATATCAAAATGAAAAAAAAAAACTGATACAATAAGCAAATTAGGGGGAGTGTGGAATAGTTTATCTGTCAGATTTATAGAGAAGGAAATATTTTATGACCAAATATGAGATGCGGAGCATTATGGGATGTAAAATGGATAATTTTTATTATATTAAATAAAAAAGGTTTTGCGCAGACAAAATCAATCCATCCAAATTTTTAAAAGAAAGCAGAATGTAGTATAGGGCTGGTCCTGGAGTTAGGAGGATCTGAGTTCAAATTTGACTTCAGACACTTAATATTTCCCAATTGTTTGACCCTAAGCAAGTTATTTAATCCCAAGTGCTTCACTCCCAAGAAAAGAGGAGGAACAGGAGAAAGAGGAACAGCGAAGAAAACTGGGGGTGGGGGTGGGGAGTATTTTTTGAAAAGTTTCCTTTGTAACAGTCTCATTTCCCAAATATATGAACAACTGAATCAAATTTATGAGAATAAAAGTTATTCCCCACTTGATAAATGGTCAAAGTATATGAACAGGCAGTTTTCATATGAAGAAATCAAAATGGTAGATAGATAGATAGACAGACAGACAGATAGACAGATATAGTTATATGGGAAATTGTTTTAAGTCACTATTGATTAGAGAAATGCAAATTAAAACACTTAAATCTTTCAAACTGACAATTTGGAACTCTGCTGAAAGAAATATAACACTGTTCACACCCTTTGATCCAGCAATACCACAACTATGTATATATTCCTAAGAGATGCTTGTGTTTTTTAATGAAAAGGATATACTTATACAAAAATATTTGTCACCTCTTTTTTTTTTGAATGGTAAAGAATTGGAAATTTAGAGAAAGCTCATCAATTGAGGAACGGCAGAACAAGTTGTGGTATATGATTGTGATGAAATATTATTAAGCTAGAAAATGAAGAGGAGGATGCTTTCAGAAAAACCTGGAAAGAATTACAGGACTTGACAGAAACATAATGTGAACAGAACCAGGAGACTATTGTACACAATAATAGTAATACTTTACAATGACCAACTGGGAATGTTTCAGCTATTCTGATCAATATGATTATCCAAGACAATTCTGAAAGGCTTAGGATTAAAATATAATGCACTCTGAGAGAAAAAATACTTTTATAATTTTTTCTTTAATGTTCTTGCTTGTGAATTATCTTTCTCTGTATTTTCATTCATATCATACCTAATATAAAAACATGTTTTGCTTAACTGCACATATATAACCCACCCAAACTTCTTGCCTCCTCAGTGAAGAGGGAGGTACAGAAGAAAGAAGAGAATTTGGAAGCAAAATTTTTAAAATTATTATTTAAACTGTTTTTACATGTAATTGAAAAAGTGTAATATCAAAAAAAAAAATCACAGGTTTTACTCCCCCACTCAAAAAAAAAAAAAAAAAGGAGGAAAGAAAGGGAAGCAGTTATTACTCAAAACAAACTTGGTTCATCAATAACAAAAGAAATAGTGTATGTAAACATTTTATAAAAATTAAAACACTACATTATTTAAATGCCAGATACTATTACTATCACTTTTATCTTATTCTTCTTTCCTTTTAGATTAACTTAAGATAAAAATGGTTCACAGACAAATACACTCCCACTTTTTCTTTTATATTCGATATTTTATATACTACTCAGGTGGATAAGACAACTATTTTATGGAACTGATTGAGAGAATTAAGATGAAAGTTCATCTCCTGTTTACTTGCTGAAAGCATCTTTGGGATAATGCCACTTAAAGGCAAGATGATGGACATGACAGGTATCTTGTCCTGTTCCCACTTTATCAATATATTTTTAGTTTCTTCTGTGAGGTTTCTATATTTTGAAATTGTTCCATATGATCTAGTTTGGAGTGTTTGAAATGGCAAAAATCTATTAAAATTTCTTTTATTTTTATTAATCAATAGTAAATTCAGGTAGTTCTAAGTTATGATTTTTTTCAATGATTATCTGGTTCCAGTATAATTTATTAGTTGAATTATCAAGGATATTTTGAGGTATATATTTATATTGTGATGTTTTCTAAGAACAGAAAAAGGGAGATGCCGGTATATAATTCTGGTTACCAGTTCATGTCTTATTAAATAATCTGGAGACAAGTGACATGTTGCATACTTTGTACCACTTAATTTCATAACCTGTAACTATCAGTATGTTTGTACTTCTTAAGAATACTTTTTTATTACTAATGGTATTGGTCACCTCATTCTAAATTGCTATCATAAATCCCTCCATTATAAACAAATCTGCATGACTCCATGCTTCTTGGTTGACATTATGTTGATTGAATTCATGTGGATGTCACCTATGGAGTACCTTCTGATTTTACTCTTGGATGGCAGCCATTTCATTGCTTCCATCTAGAGGCAAACTATTTATGGCTCCACAAAACAAATCCCAGGGAGTATATCTATTGTTAAGCTTTCTTATTGCTCTGTGATTTGAATGAAGGCCATTTGTTTCAAAAGGATTTTTTTTCATCTGTTTTTCATCTGTTTATTGTATGCTCTATGAACATCTATCAACATTCTTCCTGCTTTTTGTTGAGGAAGCATTAATTTTTCTATAGCTTCCTTGGAAAGATAAGCCTTGTGTTTTGTTAACATTGTAAGGGTTTTTGTTTGACTAAATCTGTTATTCATTTTACCCTGATACAAGTACATACTAATACTGGTATTGTGGAATTGTTGATGGCTTGAAATATGTTCTTGTCAAATTCTGACATCTGTATGACAGGCAGTCTCTTATCATACACAGATTCGGTTTCCCTTTTACTAGCCTTAAGACTGATACATTTTGCCAGGAAAAGACCAAACTATTTGTATGAATATCATCGATTGATTTAATTTGACCTCGGGACACTCAAGCACAAGACCTTCATTTTATTCTTTACTGGATAATATTAAGAATTTTATAGTTATTGAGTGTAGAGATAGCACATTTTATTATTTGAATTCTCCTGCAGGCCCTATGTAAACATCTCTGACTTCTCTACCAGGTCTCCCCAAAACTCTACTAATACAGGTTTTAAGACCAGGTCATAGTAGATTAGTTTTTCGTTACATTATTGTATGGTGGCACGGTGTAAAGAGGGAATGCTTTTTGTGTTGTAATCAAATACTCTAGTATTCCTATTATAAATGAATCTTTTATGTATTTTCAATATATAATTAAGCCCTAAATAAAGAAGTGTCAAAGGATTTGAGACAATCATTAAATATGGTGTAAATGTCACAATGTTCTCAAGTGACTTAGTTGATAATGGCCAAAATGATCTATCTCTTCTCATCTTATTTGATGTGGCTGAAAAAGAAATGGTCCAAGGACAAATCACTGTATTTTATGATTCTTTAAAAGTTAATATTTTGAAGCTACAATAAAGATGACTGTGGCTGGAACTGAGCACATCCTGGCTCTTTCCTGGTCATTGTTACCTTTGTCCATTGAGGCAGGCAGAAGAGCTAAAAACAGAGCATAAGGCAGATCTAATTATTGAAAAACATTTATATTGACTGAAAAGTGATGGAGATGGAGTGCTTTTTTGCTTTCTCTTTTAGTTAAAGAAGATGAATGTCTAGTATTGAAGTTTTTGTTCTTTAATGTTTCTTTTTACTTGCTTTTAAAAATAAATACCAATGGTGGCTGCATAAAGGGTAGATCTTAATTATTTCTGGCTATGTGGAATTTTCCTTGTTCCATCCTCCTTTGCGCCCTCCCCCTCCCTCCCTCCCTTCCTTCCTTCCTTCCTTCCTTCCTTCCTTCCTTCCTTCCTTCCTTCCTTCCTTCCTTCCTTCCTTCCTTCCTTCCTTCCTTCCTTCCTTCCTTCCTTCCTTCCTTCCTTCCTTCCTTCCTTCCTTCCTTCCTTCCTTCCTTCCTTCCTTCCTTCCTTCCTTCCTTCCTTCCTTCCTTCCTTCCTTCCTTCCTTCCTTCCTTCCTTCCTTAGAAGAGGGGACAGAGAAGAAGAAAAATAAAGAAATGGATAACTTAGGATGTGTAGAGATCAAAAGTGGGAGAACTATGGTGTCTGGGAGTTCAATCAAAATGGTAAAGAGTCTTTTGGTTTACTACAACTTACAAATATCTCAAGTTACTACAAACTATGTGAATCTAGATCAACTCTAGATATTGCTTGAATCATAAGAAAGCAAATTTAAGTTATAGAACAAAGCTTGATAAGTTAATTTCACACTGAAGACTCTACTTCTGGCAAACTTCCTTGCTCTAATTGTTCTCTATGACAAAATTACCGAGTATATCTCATCCTCCACATGGTGGAATGAAGGCATTAAACTAAGCCAAAGTAGTATGATGGGTCCAGCTGAAAATTGGAGTTTAGAAAATGTGGCTTTGTCCTTGTGAAGATCAGAGGCAATCTGAGAGGAATTAATTACTTTTCTCCTAATCTAAACAACTCTAACTTTCATACCTGGCTTTATATAAATATAGGGATGCATACATATATACATATCTATACATCTATATTTGGGTAAATTTTTTGCAATAACCTCTCTATTTCATATTGTAATGTACTCAAACTCAGCTCTTTTCCCTCACCTTTCTTAGTCAATCTCCCATCTCTCTGCCTTTGTACTAATTGTCTCCTCTACCTGTAATGTATTCTCCTGAACATCTCTTCGATAAAATCCCTATTTTATTTTAGTTTGCAGTACAGGCATCAACTTTGACATGAAATCTTTCCAGATTCTCCCCAACTGTTAGTACACTCTCTCCTAACTACTATATGTTTAATCACTTTGAATGTGCATATGTATTCATTAATTTTACATTTCTGAGGTATATATTTTATACATGCTTGCTTTCTCTCTCATTAGGATGTAAATTCACTGTGAGAAAAGACTATTTCATTCTTCTTACTCCCTAGTGTTTGAGATTTAATAGGTACTTAAGGAATGTTGACTGATATACACATATTAAATAGCTTATATATCAATTATATAGAATGAAACTTAAAAATGTATTTCAAAAGAAAAAAAGTATGGAAAAAAATCTTGGAACTTATTAATAGGAGAAAAAAGGTGACCAAGAGAATATCACCTACCAATATATAGTGTCTATTTTCATATTTACATAAAATCTTCATGAGACACCTACACATAGTTCATCTCTAATGAGGGTACTACTGAAGAACAAGAAGATTTCACAAGTAATATTCTATAGGAGAAAAAATTTGCCATTATGAATTTAACTTAAAGATGCAGAGACCACAAGATCACAAAGTAGTTATTTCTTATTGATAAAAGAAGATGAAAGCATTTAATTTGCTGGAACTAAATATTGGCTTAAAGGTTCTCTTCCTACAAGACATTTCCAATCCATTTATTAAAATCATTAAAAATTTTCTGAAAAAAAATATGAACCCAGAAATAACCTTATTCAGTTACCCAACCTTTGACATTTAAAACTATTTACAATGTGTCCCCTTTTTACCTCTACAGTCTTCTCACACATTACTCCCCTTTATATATTTTATAATCCATTATAATCCACATATATAATCCATTATATATAATCCTTGTGTGCTATTTGTCACACAATATACTCCCTCTCTCTTTTTTTGCACCAACCTTCCTTGATATCTCAAAGGTGTTTTCTCTATACTCCCAACTTTTAAAATCCCTGTTTTTGGGGTTTTTTTTCCAGTAATAAGCTCAAATACCACTACTAGGAGAAGATAATGAAGAAGCATATAGTACAAATAAACTGATAGTAACATACACCAAATTAGGAAATATGAAGAAAGGTAGAAGTTGTCATCAAGAAAATATATGACAAGAAAATAATATGGACTAGTTGTGGGCACGGGAGATAGCTGGGGGTTAGACAGAATGCTCCACCGGTACATGTGTGATTTTGGAAGAAAATGCAAAAGCATCACATCAGATGGGTCCCTGGCTCTGATTTTTTGGTAGGGAATTTACAAGAGCTTTACAAGATGGGATGCATGGAGGGAGATGGTCTTTATCACTGAAAGAAATATTCACAATAATAGAATCATATAGCAATGTGATTATGTGAGTATCAGAGATGTATTAGAAATGGAAATATTCCTAATGAATGCATCCTAGGTTCTTAAAAAAAGTCATACTTCAGGACTTGTTCACAAGCTATAGTATTTACATATTCTATAATAATGTTTCATAAGACATATTTAAAAGGTTGCTCTTTAAATACTTTACTGTTTAATCTCAGGAAATTATAAGAAAGTTACATGTGCCTCAAGTATTTAGTCTGGGTAGCTACGAGCACAGATTTTTGTGCCTGATTTTGCCAAAAACACAATTCTCCATGTAGTTGTAAAAAGACAAAATATGCAACATAAAGGTAGTTTATACCATATTGTTCTGTGACAAGAGATCTGCATTTGGAGTCAAGTGATCTGCACCTCATCCAGTAACTGTTATGAACCTTCAATTCCTTTACAATAAATTGAGTTTAACCTCATAAGGTTAAGTGAAAAGAACAGTTTCCACAACCTAATTTCTCACAGAAATGTTGTTATTATGATTATTACCATTTCTATTCTAGTGGGGAGAGGAACACAATGAGTCTAGTTGCCAGGTTGCTAATGGTAACAAGGATTTGAGGGACTGAGAAGAGAAAGTAAGGAGTTATTTTTCACATGATCTTGGGTTCTTAGCTTTCATAAAAAGATAAGAATTTTAATTTCCTAATTTGGTTTTTAGGCAGCCAAGATGGGTTTAAAATATATGCTTCTGGAGGGTAAATGCTGTCTAATTTTAAAAGCATTTGTAATACTGGCATCTAATACAAGTGGCTTTCTACAAGCAATGTTGTCACTTAGTAAATATTTACTAAGCTGAATGGAACAAAATACAGGGGCTGTGCCTCTGTTTCAGTCTATATTACTATCATCAGAATAACCTTAGGAGCTTTGAAACAAAATTCCTGTGATAATTTCATCATTTGCTTTTAAATATGGATTAAGCACCTGGAGCTCACTTCCGGTACCCTAGAAACAATAGAAGATTTCAAACAAATCAGAGAGCTAGAGATCATTGGTGTTCACATGGGGTTGTATTTGGTAGAGAAGGACAATATCTCCATGCTTGTCACTGAAGAAAGTATATATTGAGTCAAGAGGACAGATTAAAAGAAATAGCAGAATTGTCTCAAAAATACTATCATCCAAACATTTAAAATAAAGCTTCATCTCTCTCTCAGAACTAGATAAATCTATCCACAAAATAAATAAGAAACAAGCTAAGAAGGTGACTGGGATTTTAGAAAAGTTTAATATGACAGACCTTTGGAGAAAACTCAAAGGGGAAAAAAAGGAACATATCTTTTTCTTGGTGATATGTGACACCTACACAAAAATTGACCAAATATATTAGGTCATAAAAACACAATCAAATGCAAAAAGGCAGAAATAATTAAGACATCATTTTCAGATCATGATGCAATTTTAAAAATATGTGTAATCAAGGGCCATGGGAAAATTGACTAAAATTAATTGGAAACTAAATAATCTAAACCTAAAAATGAGTGGCTTAGACAACAAATAATAGAAACAATAGATAATTTCATTCAAGAGAATGACAATAATGTAACAATGAAAACAAAACTTATGGGATGCAGTCAAAGTAGTTCTTAGAGGAAATTTTGTATGTCTAGATGCTTATGTGAATAAAATAAGAAAAGAGAAGATAAAAGAATTGACCATAAAGCTAAAAACACTAGAGGAAAAAACAAATTTTAAAACCCCAATTAAATATCAAATTCAACATTTTGAAAATCAAAAGAGATTAATAAACTTCAAAGTAAGAAAATTATTGATTAATGTAGCTTACCTGTCATATCTTTAGAGAAGGCAGGAAATTATGACCAACCAAGCAATAGAGAACATTACGAAATACACAATGGATGATTTTGATTACTGAATTAAAATGGTTTTTGCAATTCCAAAGTTGGCTTTATGATTTAAAAAAACAATAAAGAAGATAAACCTTTGGTTAACTTGATTAATGGAAAGAAGAAAACCAAATTACCAATGGGATATTTAGTAAGGGTGAACTTATACCACAGAAGAAGAAATTAAACCAATAATTAGGAGGTATTTTCCCTAATTGTATGCTACTAAATCTGACAGGCTAAGTGAAATGGATGAATATTTACAAAAATAGAGATTTCCCAGATTAGCAGAAGAGAAAACAAAACACTGACATAACTGCATTTTAGAAAAAATAAGTTGAATAAGCTATCAATGAACTCCCTTAGAAAAAAATCTTCAGGGCCAGATAGTTTTACAAGTGAATGCTACCAGACATTTAAAGAATAATTAATTCCAATACTATATAAACTATTCAGAAAAATAGAGGAAGAAGTACTACCAAATTCTTTTTATGACAGAGACAGCATGCTGATACCAAAACCAGGAAGGACCAAAACAGAGAAAGAAAATTATAGATCAATTTCCCTTATGAATATTGATGCAAAAATTTTAAATAAAATATTATAAAAGAGATTATAGCAACTTATCATTAGGATAATATACTATGACTAAGTGGGATTTATACCAGGAATGCAAGGCTGGTACAATACCAGAGAAACTATCAGCATAATTGACTATATCAATAATCAAACTAACAGAAATCATATAATTATTTCAATAAAGGCAGAAAAAGCATTTGACAAAATACAACTCCAATTACTATTAAATACACTAGTGAGCATAGGAATAAATGGAGTTTTCCTTAAAATAAAAATAATCATTTTAAGGATCTATCTACATCTATCTATCTACAACCATCAGCAAATGTTATATGTAATGGGGATAAGCTAGAAGCATTGTCAGTATGATCAGGAGTGAAACTGGGTTGTCCATTATCATCACTGTTATTTGATATTGTACTGAAAATCTTAGCTTTAACTGTAAGAGAAGAAAAAGAATTGAAGAAATTAGAGTAGATAATAAGGAAAAAATCTTATCATTCTTTACAGATGATATGCTGATATGAGAAACTTAGAAACTACTAGAAACAAGTAACAACTTTAGCAAATTTGCAGGATAAAAATAAAACTCATATAAATCATTGGTATTTCTGTGTTACCAACAAAATCCAGTATCAAGAGATACAAAGAGAAATGCCATTTAAAATAACTGCAGATAATACAAAATATTTGGTAGTCTACCTGCCAAGACAAAGCAAAGAACTATATGAACACAATTACAAAACACTTTTCACACAAATAAACAACTGAAAAATATCAATTGTTGATGTCAAGGTAATAGAATAAAATGACTATTCTAACTAAATTAATATACTTATTCAGTGTTATACAATAAAATTGCCAAAAAGTATTTTATAGAGGTGAGAAAAATAATAACAAAATTAATCTGGAATAACAATCAACAATATCAAGGGAATTCTTGAAAAAATAAAATGGCAGCCATCAAAATCAATTGGTACTAGCTAAGAAATAGAGTGGTGGATCAATATAATAGCTGAGGAATACAAGACAGTAATAATTGATTAAAATAATCTACTGTTTGATAAACCCAAAGTCTAGCTTCTAGCATAAGAACTCATTTTGACAAAAAAGTGCTGAGAAAACTCGAAAACAGTATGGCAGAATATAGGCATAGAGTAACTTTCTATACCCTGTATCAAGATAAAGTTGAAATATTTTCTTGATTTGAAAAAAATAACTCCTTAAAATTTAGAATTAGACAAATAGAAGCTAAAGTAAAGAATGATACTACAAGAAAATTAGGAAAACAAGGTACAGTTTACCTGTCAGATTTTTAGAGAAGGCAGAAATTCATGACCAAACAATAAGAGAACATTATGAAATACACAAGTCATTCTCCAAGTGATAAATACTCAAAGGAGATGAACAGATAGTTTTCAGATAAACAATGAAATCTATACATAAGTGTTCTAAATCACTTTTGATTAGAGAATTGCAAATTAAAACTACTCTGAGGTAACAACTCAAAACTATAAATTGGCAGAAAAAGTGATAAATTTTGTAGGAGATGTGGGAAAACTGAGACATTAATACACACTTGGTGAAGTTGTGAAGTAATCCAACCATTCTGGAGAGCAATTTGGAACTATTGTTTTATAACAAATGATGAGCAGGCTTTCAACAAATGTTGGAAAGACTAACCTGAAGTGATACTGAGTGAAGTGATCAGAACAGGAGAACATTGAATACAGTAACAGCAACCTTGAGTAATAATCAACTATGATAAACTTAGTTCTTTTCAATAATAAAGTGATGTAAGGTAATTACAAAAAACTTGTCATGTACAATTCCACTGATATCCAGAGAAAGAACTGTGGAGACTGAATAAGGATATAAGCATTCCATTTTTGCCTTTTGTTTTGCTCATGTTTTCTTTCCATTTTGTTCTTTTTTTTTTTTCAAAGCATGACAAAAATATAAATATGTTTAACATTATTGTACATGTATAACTTATATCAGATTGTTTGTTGTCTTGGAGAGGTAGGAGGCAAAGGAGGGAGAAAGAATAATTGGGAACTCATAGCCTTAAAACATGAATGTTGAAAACGATCTTTTTATGCAATTAGAAAAAAATACTATAAGTTAAAAAAATCACTCCTTAAAATTTAGAATTAGACAAATAGAAGCTTAAAACTACATGAAACAACAAGGAAACAATCAAAAGAATGAAAAAATAGAAAAAAATTGAAATATATTATTGGAAAAACAACTGAACTGGAAAATATATGAAGAGATCATTAAAGAATTATTGAGCTCACTAAAACCCATGATCAAAGAAACAGCCTAGGCATCTTTTAAAAAAATTATCAAGGAAAACTCTAAAAAAATATTAGATCCAAAGAGTACACTGGCCACTTATTTAAAGAGATCCCAAAATTAAAGTTCCCAGGAATATTATAGCAGAATTTCAGAACTTCCAGTTCAAAAATAAAATACTTTAAGCAGACAAAAATAGACCACTGAAATAACATGGAGCCACAGTCAGGATCACACAGAAATTAGCAATTTCCACATTAAAGGAGTGAAGAGATTGGAATTTGAAATTCCAAAAGGCAATGGAGCTGGGATAAATAACACATTCAGAAAACCTGAGTATAATTCTTCAGAGTGAAAAATGGGAAATTTAATAAATGTGAGGATTTTCAAGCATCCCTGGTAATTTAATAAATTTAATTAAAAAAATGACATTCAAACACAAGATACAAGAGAAGTAGGGCAGCTAGGTGGCACTGTTAATAGAACACTAGCCCTAAAATCAGGAGGACCTGAGTTCAAATCTTACCTCTTAGACACATAACACTTCCTAGCTGTGTGACCCTGGGCAAATCACTTAATCCAAATTGCCTCAGCAAAAAAAAAAAGAAAAAAGAAAAAGAAAAAGAAAAAAGAAACAAGAAAAAAGAAAAAGTACAAGCATTAAAAAGTAAACATGAAAGAGTAATCATAATTGGCTCAATTAAATTAAGCTGTTTAACATGCCTATGTAGGAAGACAATATATCTAAATCCCAAGAATTTTATCATTTTGGGGGGCAAAACTTCTTAAACTATGGGCTGCTACCCCACATAGTACAGTGTAACTGAATGTGGGAGTTGTGAAAAATCTGGCAACAGTAAAAGATATCAAATATTCTGCCAAGATTTAATTCTTTATGTAAAAATAAATAAGCACATCTATCTCATTAGTATGCAAATTTGCTTTTATATTTAATACATGATAAAATTATACCTATATCAAATAATTGTTTTAAAATAAATTTCTCTTTTTCATTTCTTTTTATTGATTGAATCATAAATATTTATTGACTTATTATCAATAGATATTTAAATGTATACCAATTTATATAATTATATTCTTCTGGTTATGAAAAAAATTATATTTTCAGATGAATATGGGCCATGAAAGGAAAAAGTTTAAGAAGTTCTGTATTATCACAATTAAAAGGTGTTTACATAAACTAAAAGACATGAGTGTGAGTAGATTATGTAGAAATGATCTCCAAAAAAACCAAAATAAAATGAAGGTATAAGAATGAGGGATGCACTGGGAGAAGGGGGAAGGCAGAGTAGAATGGGGTAAATTTTCTCACATAAGAAACACAACACTAGAAGGGAAAATACAGGGGTAATGGACAATATGTGAACTTCATTCTCAAAAGAACTGATTCAAAGAGAGAAGAATGTGTATATAGGTATGTAACTTTTCCAATAGAGAAATAGAAGGAGAATAGAATAGGACAAAGGGATGGGTGTGATACAAGGGGGAAAGATGAAAGGAGGTAAATGGTTAAGACCAAAATAGACTCTTGAGGGGGGATGAAGGAAAAAGAGAAAGAGAAAGAAAAAGAAGAAAATGAGATGGACAAAAACATAGTTAGGAATCCTATATATGAATGTGAATGGGATGAACTCACCATAAAATTAAAGTTGGCAACAGAGTGGATTAAAAACCAGAATCTAAAAATATATTGTTTACAAGAAACATACTTGAAACAGAAAAATACACAGAATGCTAATAAAGGTCTGGAGTAGAATCTAATAAGCTTTAGCCAAATTTTTTAAAAAGGCTGGGGTAGAGATCATGAGCTGAAACAAAGCAAAAACAAATATAGATCTAATTAAAAGGGATAATCAAGAAAACTACATTTCTCTAAAAGGAATAGGTAATGAAGTTATATCAAAACAGTTTTGATCTAAATAGTCCCATTTTAGAAAAATAAATTGAAGTCATTAATGAACTCTCTAAGAAGAACTCTCCAGGCCCAGATGGATTAATAAGTGAATTCTACCAAATAATTCATTCCAATACTAAATAAACTATTTGGAAAAATTAGTAAAGAAGGAGTACTGCCAAATTCCTTCTATGACACAAATATGATATGATACCTAAACCAGGAAGAACCAAAATAGTGAAAGAAAATTACAGACCAACCCCCCTAATAGATACAGAAAAAGCATAGACCTACACCTCACATTCCATATCAAAATAAGGTCAAAATGGATACAAGATTTGGGCATAAAGGATGATATCATAGACAAATTAGGAGAACAAGGGGTAATTTACCGTAAGGTCTTGGGAAAAGGGATGAATTTATGAGCAAAGAAGAAATAAAAAACATCATAAAAGGCAAAATGGACAACTTTTGATTACACTAAATTAAAAAGGCTTTGCACACACAAAACCAACAAAAACAAAATTCAAAGGGAAGTACAAAGCTGGGGGAAATTTTTATTGTGTTTCTGATAAAAGTCTCATTTCTAAAATATAAAATGAACTGTGTCAAATTTATAAAAATACAAATCATTCCTCAACTGATAAATGGTCAAAAGATATAAACATAATTTTTCAGCTGACAAAAGTAAAGCTATCTATAGTTATATGAAAAAATGCTCTAAATCACTACTGATTAGAGAAATGAAAATTAAAACAACTCTGCAGTACTATCTTACCATTCTCAGATTGGCTAAGATGACAGGAAAAGATGATAAATGTTAGAAGGGAAAACTGGGACACTAATGCATTGCTGGTGGAGTTGTGAAATGATCTAACCATTCTAGAGAGCAATTTGGAGTTATGCCCAAAGGGCTATCAAACTGCATACTTTTTGACCCAGAAGTACCATTATTGGGTCTGTATCCCAAGGTGAGCATAAAGGAGGAAAAAGGACCTGTATGTGCAAAAATGTTTGTAGCAGCTCTTTTTGTGGTAGCAAAGAATTAGAAAATAAGCAGATATCAAGTGGGGAATGGCAGAACAAGTTGTGGTACATGAAGGTAATGGAATATTATTGTTCTATAAAAATGATGAACAAGCTGATAACAGAAAGGCCTGGAAAGATTTACATGAACTGATGGTGAATGAAACAAGCTGAACCAGGAATACATTGAACACATTAACAGCAAGAACATGCAATGATTAACTATGAAGGACTTGGTTCTTCTCAGTGGTCCAGTGATCCAAAGCAATCCCAATAGACTTTAGACAGAAAATGCCATCTGCATCCAGAAAAATAACTAAGCAGACTGAGTGTAAATCAACACATGTTATGTTCACTTATTTTTTTCTGTTTTTTTATCTCTCCCATGGTTTTCCCTTCTGCTCTGATTTTTCTCTCCCAACATGATTCATAAAGCAATGTGTATTTAAAATAAATAAATTTACCAAAACATTTTATAGCAAGGTTATCTGAAAAAGGCTTTATTTCTCCTATGCATATGAAGTATAGAACTGAGTCAAATTTATATAAAAAATAAGAACTGTTTGGCAATCAGCAAATGGTCAAAGGGTATGAACAGCCATGTGCAGAATAAGAAATCAAAATTCTTTAATCATAAAAAAGTTCTAAATTAGTATTCACTAGAGAAAGACAATTTTTTTAAACTAAGGCACTACCTCATACCTATCCACAATTATAGATGTTGGGAGAGAATGAGGGAAAAAAGGAATAATAATGAATTTTTATGGAGTTGTGAACTAGTCCAACCATTCTGGATAACAATATTTATATCCAAAGGGCTATAAAAACTGCATATCCTTTGACCCAGCAATATCACCACTAGGTCTTTGTCCCAAAGAGACTAAAGAAAAAGGAAAAAAGACCAACATATGGAAAGATATTTATAGCAGCACTTTTTGTTGGATTTAGAAATTAAGGGGATGCTCATCAATTGAGGAATGGCTAAACAAGTTGTAGCATATGATTGTGATGGAATGCTATTGTGTTGTGGAAACAAGTGAAGGGGTGATTTCAAAAGAAACGTGGAAAGATCTAAATAAAAGGATGCAAAATGAAGTGAGAACAACCAGAAAATCCTTCTGCATAGTAACAACAATGCTGTAATTATCATCAGATAGGAAGGACTTGGCTACTTTGATGAATATCCAAGACAATCTCAAAGAACTCACAATAATAAAAAAAAGCTATCCACCTTTACTAAGAGAATTGATGAACTCTGAGTGCAAACTGAAATGTAATGTTCTGTTTCTTTATTTTTCTTGCTTTTTTGAAATATGGCCAATATGAAAATATGTTTTGCATGATTTCACATACATAATTGATATCATATTTAGCCTGCTTTCTCAGTTAGTAGGGAAAGGGCGAGAAGGAGAGGATTTGGAACTCAAAATTTAAAAAAGAAAAGAATATACGTAACAAACTTAAATTATCTTAAAATAAAGGAAATATGTTTATTTTAAAAATAAGAAAGAATATATCACATTTCTTTGAAGAATTGGTGAAACACAGGCAGAATAAAGCATCAAACCCATGATCACAGAATGGGAAATCCAAGTCAGAGGTCATGTAGGCCACTGAGTCTAAACTATATTTATGAATCCCCTCTCCAATATCCATAAGTGAACATTCAGCCTTCACTTTGAGATCTCTTATTACTCCCCAAGACCACATATTCTGCTTCTGGATAAGAAGGTTTTTCCCCTTAAATTAAGCTGAAGTTTGATTCTCAGTTTCCATTCATTGTTACTAGTTTTACTCTCTGAAGAAAAGCAGAATTAGTCTATTCTCCACACAAAAACAGTTAAAGTACCAGAATATGGCTGTCAGTGCTCCTCTCCACCATGTGAAATTTTGCCTGACCAATGCAGTAGATATTTTAATTGATCACTTTTCCTATGCTGGGTATAATAATAACATTCAGATTAAGATCACATTACGTATGTCCTCTAAGTGGGGCAGGCAGTAGGCAGAGTGCTACAACTGATGTCAGAAAGATGTCAGACCAAGAAGGGCTTCAGATATTTAATAGCTGTGTAACCCTAGGAAAGTCACATAAACTCTGTTTGCCTAACTTTCCTTATCTGTAAAATGGGTTTAATGATAATGCCCATTGTGATGAGGATCAAATGATATATTTGCAAAGCACTTAGCATAATGCCTGCCACATAGTAATTGCCACATAAATGTTAGTTATTGATATCAGATAATTTACATGAACCCCCATCTCTGTTTCAGACAAACTACCATCTAGCCAGTTTTCCCCCAATCTATATTTATCAAAACACTTTCCATCCACCCCCAGTAGGTGATGCTTCATTTTCCCCTTTTAAGTCCACTACATTAGAATCAGCCCAATGTTCTATCTAGCCTTTTAGACCTTTTTTTGGATCCTGACTGTATCATCCAGTATGTTAGCAAAATCTACACAAATTTTTGTCATCTGAAAATTTGATAAGCATGCTGCCATCTGTGCTTTTATCCAAATCATTGATAAGAATGTTAAATAGACACAGAGTGAGGACAGATATGCAGGGCATTTTAAGTAAACACTGATTTGTTACTATTATTTGAGTACAATCACTCAACCATTTCCGAATCTACCTGGACTATGTTTTGAGGGAGATACCCCTTAGAATTCAGTTTATAGAGATTTTAGAACTGAGACTCTTGGGAGCGGTTGTGTGAAGGCTTCTGGAACTGCATTGCAGGTATTCCTGGAAGGAAGCTATCACAAGAGAACATGGTGGTTTGAGATGCAAAGTGTCTGTGTAATTCATGTTCCTTTTTTTGCACCATGTGCTCTTTCCAGATAAAATTCTTTGCCGAGTTTCTGAGTTTGGGCTCTTATGCTTCCCTAACTAATGATGCTGCTGATTGTCAGAGTGTAGCTGCTGTGCTGATTGGGCCAGCTTTGATGAGATGACTCCAACCACCCCCCTCAGAGGCAGTATCCTCCATGCCTAGAGAGCATGATCCATACACCTCAGCTTCTGCCTTCATTTTTCCAAGGGAGAAGAAGAATTAAAGCAGGGAGAAAACAATCCTTGCCTCAGCTAGCAGCATCCAGTGTTGACTGAATTTATTAGCAGATAGTCTCCTTCACCATGTCCTCCCTACTCCCTACTTACTGTTTATTCCCACTGTTGTTTAAAGAAAACAGTGGCAGCTAATCCTTGTTGTGTATTTAATGGCAGGGATTCCGCAGACCGGGCAAAGCTAGGTGGAAAAACTGAAGGCATACACAGCCTTAATGTGAGGCAAGAGGAAGGCAGTAGAATTAGTGAGCTCCCCCAAGGGAATCACAAACCTTTAGTGTCAATCTGCCTTAGGACTCATTAGCCAGCTCGAGGGTGATTTACAGGAGAGAGGATAAGCAGAGAGAAATTAATAGTCTGAAGTGCATCAAAATCTCCTAGACACAGTGAAGATATGCCCCCTGGGGCAAATGGGAGCCAGTCCCCTAAGGCCCTAAAAAGGGAGCTGTCTTCTGTGTGTACCACGTGGGTCTCCCCTTGGATTCCTTTACCAATTAGCAAAATGTTTTAGCCCTACACCTACCTACTCCTCCAAATCCAGCAGCTTCCAAATGTGTGAGCATTTTATATGATAAACACATCATCTGCCACATCTACGTCATAATACCAATGACACAGTCCTAACTATTGCATACCAAACTAGAAGTTTGTAACACCTGGGTTATTTCCTACACATATATAGTGAACCTTAGAAATACTCCTCTATATTAAAGGTACTCTTTATGGGAGAACTCACTTAAAACCATCAACCATCAGGGGATAAAAGAGATGCAAACAGATACCCAATAAAATGACAAATAACTTTTCCCATGAATACACAAAATATTGTCCCATAAGTTACTGATGGGTTACATGGGAGAAAAGTAGCAGTAATCCTGAGGCCTCCTGACCTCAGGAATGTTATTGTTCTAACAACTGTTTTGTCAATAATCCTAAAATCTCCTGGCCTTAGGATACTATAGCATAGTCCTACAAACATTGCAGATTGTCAAACAATCTGTTGGTCAGTGATAATAAAGTTCCTGAGACAATAGTGAAGAGACCACCCCTCAAATCTATCTGTAAGCCAGAAAATTAGCAAATAAGTAAAATGAAGCTGCCGATCTCTATAACTTTTTCCTATAAATTTATCTTCTTGCTTCTGGTGCTTTGCTAAATTCTTTTGTAACTTAGACCACTTTAACTGGCATTAAAATATATTTTGCCCCTTGACTTGGAGATGAGTTCAAGCCTGCATGACAACAGTCATCTGCAACTCCAGTCCTAAGGACTTTTGAACCTGGTGGCCCTGTACTGGGAGAGTCTGATATCCTTGGGCTTTGCCTTCTCCTTGTCTAGGTAAGCTCCCTTTTATTTCTCCTTTGATCTTATATTTATAGGGATACCCCAAGCACCTAAAGGCTTCTCTGGGTCATCTTGAGCTTCACACTTAGAAAATGTTCCTTGACTATGGATATCCAGACATGGAAAGTCTTGCAATTTTCAGCAAAGTTTTTGGGGAACCTTTTCACCCTACCTGGGATGTTGGAGGAAGCAAAAGGCCATAGATGGTTTTTGGCAAAGATATCTTTTTCACACCATAGGAGAAACTTTATGGCTTTTGGAAATGATGGGACAGTCCTCTTCCATGTCATTTGTTTTCTGTGTCTGTGTCTCTGTGCAGAATGGCTGTGTCATAATTGTTCTATGAGCTACAATTTGTTACCTGGAAAGATTTAAAATGTAGCCAACAAGAAAAACAAAAAAACAAAAAAACAAAATAAACAAAACCTTCTATCCTGTAGTTGGAATGCTGGGAAAGATTTTTTTTTTTAACATCCTTGACTCCCATTTAAAAAAAAAAAAAAAGAAAAGAAAAGAAAAAAGGGGTGGAGCCAAAATGGTAGAGAGTAGAGAGGTGTTTGAGCTCTTTCTGGCTTTCCTTGGATCAAAACCAGATCAAACCTCTGAACTGCACTTGGAATGACAGAACCCACAACTATTTGGAGTATAACATTTCCAGCAGAAGATATTTTAGAAGAACTTCAGAAAAGGTCTGTTTCAATTTGGACAGGGTAAAGGAAGTAGACCAATGCAGGAACCCAGGGCAGAGTGGCATCCACACACTATAGGAATTTACCAGGAGGCTTAGCCAAAAAACAGCAGTGTTTGCTACTCTGTCCTAATTCAGAAGTCAGTGGATTAGCAGATGATCTGTGAAGCATCCAATGCAATTACAAAAGACAAACAGCAAGCCCTTGAATTGTAGCAAAACAGAACTTGGTCACACCCATCCAGACTGGAAGAAATCCAGCAGCATCCCCCAGGGCAGCATGAAGCTGCTGCTGCCTCTGGAGAAAGTTTGGGACACTCTTCCCTTTGCCCTAAGAGCAGACCTCAACCTTTAAAAGTGAGGAAAGAAGCAAAAAGATCTCTGATCATAGATAGTTTTTATGGAAATAGAGAACAGACCTCCAACTCCCAGGACACTAAAGGCAGAACATTTTCAGATGAAGCCCCAAAGAATGACATGAGCTGGTCTCTAGATCACCAGGTTCTCTTGGAAGAATTCAAAAAGGATCTTAAAAGAGAGAAGAAAAATGGGGAAAGGAAATGAGAATTTTGCAGGAGAAGTTGGAACAGGAAACACAGAAATTATCTGAAGAAATTTCCTTAGAAATTAGATTTAGAAAAATGGGAAAAGAATATAACTCCTTACAAAATAGATTTGATGAAATGAAAAAAGGAAACAACTACTTAAAAAACAGAATTTGTGAAATGGAAAAAAAAATCCAACAAACAAAACAACTCATCTAAAAGTTCAATTAGCCAAATGTAAAAGTAGATAAAAAAGCTAATTGAAGAAAATAATTCATTATAAATTTGAATTTAAAAAATGGAATTGGATGATTCAATGAGATGTCAAGAATCAGTCATATAAAACGAAAAAGAAAAAAAAAGAAAAAAATTTAAGATAATGCAAAATACCTCACTAGAAAATCAACTGACTTAGAAAATTGTTTCAGACAATATAAAAATTACTAGATTACCTGAAAAGCATGATGAAAAAAAAAGCCTAGACAACATCTTTAAAGAAATCATCAAGGAAAACTGCCCGTGTCCTAGAACTAGAGGATAAAATAGCCATTGAAAGAATTCACTGATCACCTCCTAAAAGAGATCCCAAAATGAAAATGCCAAAGAATATCATAGCTAAATTTCAGAACTATCAGATTAAGGAGAAAATATTGCAAGTAGTCAGAAAGAAATAATTCAAATATCAAGGAACCACAATCAGGATTACTTAGGACCTTGCAGTTACCATTTTAAATGATCAAAGGGCTATGAATATGGTATTCCAAAGGATAAAGAATCTTGGATTGCAGCCAAGAATCAAACTATCCAGTAAAATTAAGCATTATCTTTCAGGGAAAAAGATAGCCCTTCAATGAAATAAGTGAATATCATTTATTTTTTATGAAAAGGCCACATCTGAACAGAAAATTTGATATTCAAATACAGAGCTCTAGAAAAACATAAAGAGGTTAAAAGGAAAGAAAAAAATTTGTTTCTTTTAAAAGTTAAAAAATTTACAACCCTATGTGGCAAGATATGTTTAACTCTTGAAAACTGTATCTTTTTTAGGGATATGCTCAGAGGGTGTATGTATAATGTGACTTTATTGTGAAGATATAAAAAAACTATAGGTAGGAAAAGGGATTGTACTAAAAGAAGAGGAAAGGAGAAGTAAAATGAGGTAATTTATATCTCATATTACAATTGAGGCAAATAAGGGAGGGGGATGAACATTGTATCAATCTTAATCTCATCAAATTTGTCTCAACAAGAGAAATCAGACATATTTAGTTTCATAGAGAAACTTGACTCACTCTATTGGGAACTAGGAGAGGAAAGGGGAGAGGCTAGTAGAAGAAAGAACAGAAGTAGAAAGGGAAAGGGATTAGAAAGTGGGAAGGGATTATAAAAGGGGAGTGTTGTTTAAGGGAGATGGTGGTTAGAAACAAAACACTGGGAAGGAGGGAAAGGGAGAAAGGAAAGAGAAATATATAACTTGAAGAAAATAAGATGGTGGCAAGTACAGTTAGTCATTTTAACTATGAATGGGGACGTGTTGATTTCTCCCATAAAACAGGCAGATAGCACAATAGATTAAAAAAACAGAATTTTACAATGTGTTGTTTACAAGAAACACATTTAAAGCAGAATGATACATACAGAGTAAAGGTAAAAGGCTGGAGCAGAATCTATGATGCTTTAACTGAAGTTAAAAAAAAAAAAAAGCAGGGGTAGAGATCATGATCTCAGACCAAACAAAAGCAAAAATATATCTAATTAAAAGAGATAAGGAAGGAAACTATATCTTGCTAAAGAGTACCATAGATAATGAAGTAATATCAGTATTAAACATATATGCACCAAGTGGAATAGCATCCAATTTCCTAGAAGAGAAGTAAAGAGAGCTGGCAAGAAGAAATAGAAAAACAATACTAGGAGGAGATCTCAACCTTACTTATCTATCAGTTACTCAGTGATAAAAGTTCCTGAGATAATAGTGAATAGATCATTCCTCAAACCCACCATATTACTAAGTAATATGAAGCTTCTGGCCTCTCTAACTTTTTCTTACAAAGTTATCTTCTTGCTCCTGGTGTTTTGCTAAATTCTTTTGGAACTTAGTCCACTTTGATTGGCATTACTATTATAATAAACTTTGCCCCATGACTTGGAGATGGGTTGAAGTCTACAAATTCTTTTAAGACATCTTGGACAGTCTACAACTCTAATCAAATCTCTTTTGAAACTCAAAAGTCAGGGCATGTACATGGCCAGGACAATTCACACTTCCATAGGGGCAGGAGACATACTCTCAATTGTGCACAACCATAAGTAAATAAATTAATCTAGAAGGGGAAGATCCTCAGGGTTTCTGGCAAAAGCAAAAATGACTGCTTTTTACATTCAATATGATTCAATTAGGACCCAAACAAGACTAACTGGGCTTAACCTAGGACCTATTGGTGGCCAATTAGAATTAGGTTGGGTTTGATTCAAGGCCTGTTCCTTAAGAAAGAAATCTAGCTAGTAATATCTTGGGATTTACTAAGAATCTAGGGAGGATTCAGAGGGGCAAAAGAGAAAATAAATAGCAGTCATTTCTGCTTTGGTCAGAAACCCTAAGGGTGTTCCCCTCCTAGATTCATTCAATTATTAATTTACTTATTTAGATTTTTTTGGACTAGGTGAAAGAGGAGATTATTTGCCTCAATTGCTATCCAGCCTTAATTACTGAATGGGAGTAGACTCAGTCAAACTGAGATCTGTTAAAGACATTAGCTTAAAATGGCCATGGTCTCCCATTTCAGGCAGGGCCATCTCTATTCGTTGGTGATCTATATCTTGCTGCTGGACTGAGATGACTCTTGCAGGGGCAAGAGAGGCAGGTGACCTTGCCCAGCCCTTCCTCACAAATCCAACTCATTTGCATGTTATGGCATCACCTCCATGATCACCTCTTTGAGAATGAAGGACAACAACAATAATTATACTTTTACTTTAGGGGGAGATAGTTCTTAATCTGGAGTCCAAGAACTTACCTTTTTCAGATTTTGATAAGTGTATTTCAATATAATGTTTTCTTCGTGAACTTTTATGAATTTAAAAAACATAATTCTGAGAAATCTGCTTTCTCCTCTTCTTCCTATTCCTACCTCACCACTCCACATTGTCAATGAACTAAAATTCATCAGTATCTAAATTAATCAGGACTATAGTGAGGACATCATTTCTTTTTGAGGTCCGAGGTGGTTGCCCAAAGGGCTACACACTTAAAATACTGAACAATTTTTAATTAAAAGCTATGAAAGAAGAATGTGATATTCCATTATACTCTGTCATCAGAAGATTCATTAACTTTTTAATTTTAAAAATGCAGATGATAGCCAGTGATTTAGGTTGACTAAGTCAAAAAATTCTTTCTGCAAATGTTCTCTATGGTGAATGTTAATTTGACATTTCAAAAATAAATTTGAAGGTATTCACTTTGTGATATGCAGACAAATATTAGGAAGAAGACACTGGGGGCTCAAAGTTCACGTTCTCTCTACAATTCTCTTTCTATGAATATAAAGTGACTGCAGAAGATGTTCCATTCTTTTACTAATATGCCATCAACCAGTTGAAATCACAGAAATATTTTCACATGATGACATTTCAATAAGATGCATTATTGCTTCAAAATAATAATAGCTATGGCAATCAACAACTGGTTAAACACATATAAGATAATTTGTATTTAAAAGGCTGAGCTTAAACCCATTATGATTGTGAATTTTTCTAGTGATGGCTCTTTTTTAAAAGCGTGTTCTTGGTTAGATTTTTGATTTCACTGTTGTGGCATCTTAAACACTGCATATCACAATTCTGCTACATTTTCTCATCTTGGGAAATTCTTCTCCATGTTTTCCCATAGGCCTTCCAAACAATATATTATATAATGTACTGGAAATTGGATCTGTTTTTTTTATAATCTCTTGGGTGTGCCACTGTGCCATTTATGCTGGACATCTACTATCTCTCATATTCACAATGTGGCCAGACAAGTTTCTTTTCTTTTCTTTTCAAATGTTTTTTTTAATCTCTCTAAATACATGCAAAGATGATTTTCAACATTCATTTTTGCAAAATCTTCAGTTCCAAATGTTTCTTCCCCCCTCTCTCTCCATCCTCTAGACAATGAGAAGTTCAGTGGGTTAAATTGTGCAGTTCTTCTGAACATATTTCCATATTCATCTTGCTGAGCAAGAAAAATCAGATCAAAAGGGGAAAAAACAACAGGTAAAAAACAAGCAAACAACAAGGAAAAAAAGTGAAAATACAATGTTGTGATCCACATTTCATCCCCATAGTCCTCTTTCTGGGTGCAGATGCTTCTTTCCATCACAAGTCTATTAGAACTGGCCTGAATCATCTCATTGTTGAAAAGAATCAAGTTCATCATAGTTGATCACATAATCTTGTTGTTGCTCCTGGTCCCATTCATTCCACTCAGCATCATTTCATGTAAGTCTTTCTAACTTTTTCTAAAATCAGCCTGCTCATCATTTCTTATAGAACTATAACATTCCATTATCTTCATATCCTATAACTTATTTAGCCAGTTCCCAAGTGAAGAGCATCCATTCAATTTCAAGTTTCTTGCCAGTACAAAAGGGGCTGCTAACAAACATTTTCATACATGTGGGCCCTTTTCTCTCCTTTATGATTTCTTTGGGTGTATACAAGCCCAGTAGAGATACAACTGAGTCAAAAGGTAGGTAGTTTGATAGCACTTTGGGCATAGTTTTAAATTGCTCCCAGAATAGCTGGATCACTTTACTACTCCACCAAAAATGCATTAGTGTTCCAGACAACTTTCTTTTCTGGACCTACAAGTCATTCATCATGCTTTTATTATTACATTTCTAATACAATTTATTGTCAGAAACATGTAGCAATTTACTTATATTCTTCTTTACTTTGATGAAAAGCTTATCATCTGTTGAAACACTTTATTATTTAAAGATTCCAAGTGACTACTCCATAGCTTTCTTTCCTTAGGTTTTGTTTATTATTCTTTTGTAATAACTTTTTGAAAAAAAAAAACTAATTTTCTTAAATTTATTTTTTGTTTTCTCCAATTTCAGTAATTAGTTTCTTAATTTCACTCAGGTCCTAGATACAGAAATGGCAAATCCTCTACTGCTATGGGTCCCAAAATCTTTCCTTTCAAAAACTTAGCATTCATCAGCTCCAATTTTTATTTTATGTTTTAATCCTTACCTTACTCCAATTCAAACATCAGAAGCGCTTCATTACAACTTAGAATCATAAGATCATTTATTTAGAGCTAAAAGAGATCTTAAATGCAATCAAGTCAAAGTGCATCCTTTTACTTAATATAAACTGACTTATGCCTTCATATCCACTAATTCTTACATTATTATCCACATCCAACACCAGAGACACAAGCATAACCAAGAGAGCACAGATTATGGTTGAGAGCACAGGAATACAATGAACATTGGATGGAGGTGACCAGAAATGCAAGCACATCTGGTCCACATTATATGTGTGCCTACAAATGGAAGAGAGTAGGAGCTATGTTCACTCCAGACTCCAGAGTTTCTTCTGGAATATGAGGACTTTGTCATCTCCTATAGCATTTATAAATGTGGAAATAAGTTCATATGTTATATAATCATTTCTACTTCTGCTAAATAATGTAAATGTACTTTTCTGTTCATTTTCTTCTTAATATAGACATCCACCTGCTACAAAACCTTCAATCTTCTTGGGAATTACTAGCTGGTGAAACATCTCTTCTCAGAAAAATCAACACTACATTCATTGGAATAACACCTGATTTCATTTTGACCCAGTGATGGGTCATATATGCTCAATTTTAGTTTTCTCTAATTTTAAAAAATACTCCAAAAGGAGATGTAAGGAAACTTGTTTAATTTAGTTTTCCCACTGCCACAAGTAGAAGAGGGCAAAGAACTTTCCTGAGAGAATCAGTCAGTCACCAAGGATTGGTATCTTTCCAGAGCATAAAGAGGACTACAGATAAAATCAATTCCATTGTCCTGTAAACAAGAGTCTCAAAATAACTTAGAGATAGTAAATGGAGAAATGATTTCCCTATTCATTAATGTGATCCCCAAAATATCAGAGTAAATGTATTAGTTTATTTAAAGAAAAGGTGATAGACAAAAAAGTGAGATGGAAGTCAGGCCATGAATACCTGTAGGTCATTTTCTAAAACTAAGGTGCAAATGTGCATGAAGAAGTAGTTTCTATTCCAGAAGTTGCCCACAAATAAAATCACAACTTTCCCCTTCCCCCTCTTTTTTAGGGAGGAAGAGTTTTTAAATTTTCACTTATCTTCTATGGCAACATGTGAAAGTACACACTGGTAGGGATTTTCCCTGCCAAATTAGGCATTTGGATGACAAAATCAAACTAAGAAGATTAAAGTTTGCTTAAAAATCTCCAGGCAAATAGAATAACAGCCAAGTTTTCTTTTTAAAGCAACTTCCTTACCACACCTCTCAAAAAACTATTATACTCATGTACAAAGTTAGTTAACCAGCCATGATCCCTCACCTCAAGAAGCTCTTGAGCTCTTGGGCTTCCAACTGAAAATGTCAACAAAGCAAAGACCAAGCAAAAAGTACGTGCATTAATTTAAAAAGGCACATTTATTATACACATAGACACACAGAATATGATTAACATGAAGTTAACTGGACAGGCAGATTTTTTTGTTTAGTTTTGCTTTAGTGTGTTTTGTTTTGTTTGTTTTTTACAAATCTACACATAAGCATGAATCCCAAGTATAAACCCCAAACCTTTTTTTTTTTTTCTTCTTTTTACATTTTTTTTATTATATATATATATATTTTATAATATTATCCCTTGTATTCATTTTTTCCAAATTACCCCCCCTCCCTCTATTCCTTCCCCCCGACGACAGGCAATACCATACATTTTATATGTGTTACAATATAATCTAGGTACAATACATGTGTGCGAATATCATTTTCTTGTTGCACAATAAACATTAGAATCCAAAGGTACATGCAACCTGGGCAGACAGATATTAGTGCTAACAATTTTCATTCCCCTCCCAGTGTTTCTTCTCTGGGTGTAGCTACCTCTGTCCATCATTGATCAACTGGAAGTGAGTTGGATCTTCTTTATGTTGAAGATTTCCACTTCCATCAGAATACATCCTCATACAGTATTGTTGTTGAAGTGTACAGTGATCTTCTGGTTCTGCTCATTTCACTCAGCATCAGTTGATTTAAGTCTCTCCAGGCCTCTCTATATTCCTCCTGCTGGTCATTTCTTACCGAGCAATAATATTCCATAACCTTCATATACCACAATTTACCCAGCCATTCTCCAACTGATGGACATCCATTCATCTTCCAGTTTCTAGCTACAACAAAAAGAGCTGCCACAAACATTTTGGCACATATATGTCTCTTTCCGCTCTTTAGTATTTCTTTGGGATATAATCCCAGTAGTAGCGCTGCTGGGTCAAAGGGTATGCACAGTTTGATAACTTTTTGGGCATAATTCCAGATTGCTCTCCAGAATGGCTGGATTCTTTCACAACTCCACCAGCAATGTATTAGTGTCCCAATTTCCCCACATCCCCTCCAACATTTGTCATTATTTGTTCCTGTCATCTTAGCCAATCTGACAGGTGTGTAGTGGTATCTCAGAGTGGTCTTAATTTGCATTTCTCTGATCAGTAGTGATTTGGAACACTCTTTCATGTGAGTGGATATAGTTTCAATTTCTTCCTCTGAGAATTGTCTGTTCATATCCTTTGACCATTTATCAACTGGAGAATGGTTCAGTTTCTTATAAATTATGGTCAGTTCTCTATATATTTTGGAAATGAGACCTTTGTCAGAACCTTTGTTTTTAAAAATATTTTCCCAATTTGTTACTTCCCTTCTAATCTTGTTTGCATTAGTATTATTTGTACAGAAACTTTTTAGTTTGATGTAATCAAAATCTTCTATTTTGTGATCAATAATGATCTCTAGTTCTCCTCTGGTCATAAATTCCTTCCTCCTCCACAAGTCTGAGAGGTAGACTATCCTCTGTTCCTCTAATCTATTTATTATCTCCCTCTTTATGCCTAAATCATGGACCCATTTTGATCTTATCTTGGTATATGGTGTTAAGTGTGGATCCATATCTAATTTCTGCCATACTAATTTCCAGTTTTCCCAACAGTTTTTTCCGAATAATGAATTTTTATCCCTAATGTTGGAATCTTTGAAACCCCAAACCTTTTGCCACATGATACCAAAACTGGCAGAAAATCAAATAAAATTAATTGGCCCTCCCTGTTTCATAAAACAAAAAGAGTGGAAATTTTTACTACTCAGAAGATAATTTGCCTATTTAAAAACCTTAGGGTCATCCTACATCAAACTTTTAGAATTCCAAATGTTACAATTTTGTAAACAAACTTGAGTCTTGAGATAAGCTCTGATATGAAACTGTGAAGACTGCTGGTCTTGGATTTCAGAATAGTCAGGTTAAAGAATTTCCCCTATTATTTAGGAAGGTTGGCTTGGCTGGCGAGCAAGCCCTCAAGTCTGTTTTTTCTTTTATTATTCCTGTTCTTCACAATACTTTTCCTTCCTCTGCTTTTGAACCCTTACATTAATTCCAACAAAAGCCAACAGTTTTGCAGCACTTCATTTATGATGGTGCTTGTGAAGATACTCACAGTCAGGATGTGGGAGAAGATAGTCGTGGGAGGGCAGAAAATAAACAATGATATAGGGACAGATGGTATAAACTAAAAAGAAATAAGAACACATGTGTCATACCTGAAGAAGTAGTGCCATCATCCACATTTTGGAGACTAGTTATCAGCTCACAAGCTCTTATATCTAGAGCTGGAAGGAATCTTACAAGTGATCTCATCCAACCACCTTATTTTATAAAAAGAGAATTTTGGTATCCAAATCCATGGAGTAATAGGAAGGGAGGAAGGAGGGAAAGAAAAAAAGGAGGAAACTAGCATGTATTAAGTGTCTATAGCATTTTAGGTACTATGATAAGCATTTTACAAATATTATCTCATTTGATCCTGGCAATCATGAGAGGTAAGTACTATTACTATCCTCATTTTACAGATGAAATAACTGATCCAAACTGAGATTAAGTGACTCAGCCAGGGTCATACAATAAGTAAATGTTAATAAGGCTGCATTTGAACTATGGTCTTCTTAATTCAAGGCCCAGCACTCTATCTACTGTACGAGTAGCTACCAAATTAGAACTCAGGATTTCTTTGTAGCACACTGTCTCCCCTAGTGAATGCTGGCTGGAGTAACGAGTTTCCTGTGTTGAAAAGATTCTAACAAAGGTTTAATATGACCATCTATACCGTTCACACTGGAGGCACTTAATAAATGCTTACTGAATGAATGAATGAATGAATGAATGAGTGAGTGAGTGATAGTATAGAAAGGAATCAACCAATTGGAAGGAAGATGGGTAAGACCAAAACCATGGACCCTTACATTAAGATTATTTGATCTTTGTATAAGATAAATGGCTTACAGTTGAGATAATGGGAACATTCTTAAGACTCAGTTTTCCTCTCTGTAAAATGAGGAGTGGGTATATGCTCCTATGATTATAGTACTTTGTAAACAATCTTGAATCTTGAGACAACCTCTTATATGGAACTGTGAAGAATGCTGGTCTTAGATTTCAGAATAACCGGGTTAAAGACCTTTCCCTATCATTCAAAAGTTACAAGCAAGTCTCTTACTTCTTTTTTTTTTCTGAACCTCAATTTTCTCATCTAAAAAGAAGATAATATTATCATACTTTCTAAAGATATTCTAAAAATTCCAGGAAATGTAAAGAGTTTACAAAACTGAGACCACTGTACAACGGGCAGCTACAAGTAATCAATGACTGAACTACTAAGAAAGTAGCTTCTAACACTTAGCTGATAAGGTAGAGGAAGAGGGAGCCTGTAAGAATAGCTGAAAAGACAGCAAAATGCTCAAAATGATGGATGCAAAATGGTCCAATTTTTAATCATGATATTTGGAAGATTTAATTAGAACTTTTAAGGATGTCATAACAGTAAATGACTGCCATAAAATTCAACTTCTTTGTGAAAACCCAAACTTTTTGCCTTACACAGCTCCTGAGAGAAATTTATCTTCCTTTAATTTTCTTGTTTTATTAACAGAATAAGGATTGGGTTGATGCATATACAGATCATTTGTACAAGTGAGCTGAGCTTCCTTGGCCATGTCTTTCAGAATTGTAGGACTTGCTCTTGGGAATGATGAAGCAGTCCCCTTTCTGGTCCTATGATCCCCATGATGGTGAGAATAGAGGAGAGGAGTACAACCAAGAATTTTAGTAGTAGACATTGATAAGGGGGAAAAAAATCTTCTTGCTAGAACTTAAGAAGCATGACTCTGATCTCTAGTATTCTCTCCTCTATTTGCTAAATATGTGGGGTCTTTGTGAAACTATCTCTTGGACTTCCTGTGCAGGAATGGGGAAATTAAGAGAAGGGGCTTAAACTCCTTAGATCTGACTGCAAGGAAGAGACTTTTTCTGTACTTATTTTGGAGATATCCATCAACAAGATGATTAGCACCAAATCATATCCTGGCTTGCCAGGGGGATGGACCTTGAGAGATTTAAGTAGTATGAATGCTGAAATGATGCTTAAATGGCCCTGTTTGGGTACCAAAATGTCAAGTCCAGGCTAGCTCCTCTGAAGGGCTCAGAATCAGCCAAAGTCAGGAGAAGCAAAAGTCCTTGCCCCATGTTGGGCGCCAAAATGTATTATCCTGTTGTCTCTCAATTGTAATCCTTTTCTGGGAGGAGGTTTCTTTTCTGTAAATCCTTTTCTCTGTGAGCAGGTTTCTTGGGAGGCTTCTAGAGCCTCCAGGCAGAGCAAAGGTAGAATCTCTAATCCTCTTATTCCTGAATCCTGGTTCATTTTATCCTCCCAGAGAATGGGCTTGTGGGTATTCCAAAAATGTAAACTCCTTTAAAGGTGTAAACTCCTTTCAGAAGACTAAAGGTGTAAACTCCTTTTAAAGGTGTGAACTAAAGGTGTGAATTCTGAGCTAGAGAATTGTTAAGTACTATGCTAAATTAGACAACCGAGTTAGCACCTACTAATCTTAACATAACAGTAATGCCTATTATTTCATATTTTAGTGTTTCAAGTATCAACCTTCTGAGTAGTATAAAAGGAGTTATGAGTTACTACATCATGTTTTCAGTCTTTCTCAATAAACACAGGAATGATTTCCCTAGTTCTTTTGAAATATTTCTTTTCTGTAGAAGAAAGAAATGGCTGTCCAATATCTGATGTATAGTGTACATTGAATACCATTCTACTCCCTTTTCAGGAGACTAAATGTGAGTCAAATCAAAGCTTCCTTGACATGATTTTCTAATGACTCTGGAGAAAGGATTTAAGGAACAAGAGAGAGCAAAAAAAATGTCCTTTAAAAAAGAGCCAGAACTGAAACCATATCCATACCGAATCTGGAGCCCCTTAGTAGAAATGATATATCACAGCTCTGCAGTAATTCTATTATTACATAAGTGTTGATTTTTTTAAATAATAATTTCATTGAAATAGGGCCCACCTGAATGCTGTAGACAAGATTTACAAAGTGCTTTATATAAAACAAGCCCAGAGTTTTCTACATATTCTGTTTGCTGTTTGACCTTCATTCTCCAATAAGACCAATGATACCAGGAAGGTGATATAATCTTGTTTTGCAAATGACCTGGATTTCTTGAGGAAGGGCTGGAAACCTGCAAGGTCATCTTGAAAGGTCACCAACCTCACCAATCTCCTCCAAACTATCTGGATTCAGTGGCAAGATACAGATCAAGACAAATGGAAATGGCCTTGGATGCAGTGGGAGACCTTGGTTTTTCTAAGCTAATGTCTTTCCCAGGTTTCAGTTATTCAGTTATTAAAGTTAGGTAAGAAATGAGGCCAACATGGCCCCTTTTACCTAGTCAAAAAAAAAAATCAATATGGAAAGGAAAGACCCTCAGGGTTTCTGGCCCAAACAGAAGTAATTGCTATCTACACTTATATTGAGCCAACAGAATCCAAATCCAGACCATCTGAAGCTTGGACTATTATCTATTGTTGCCAAAACAGAGAACCAGAGTAATTTGGACTTAGGGTGTGGTCAAGAGATTCTTTGAAACCCAAAGGGCTTTATCAAATCTTTGGTAATCAATGTTGCATTTCAAGAATCAATTGTGAAAGTACAAGGGGCAACAAAGTACATACAAGAGCTACATAGTACAGATAGTATTCTCTTATTCAAGATGCCTAAAGTGAAATTAAATAGCTTGCTCAATAGCTAGAAAGTTACAGAGACACATCTTTTTTTCAGAGCTCATCTAACTCCATACTACAGATCAAAACCCGGTTTGTGACTCAGAAAAGACTCTTGGAGCTACCTGAAATACACAAAAATGGAGGAACTTTGATCAGGTCATCTACCTAGTAAGTACCAAACTGATAGTTTCCTGAGGTATTGTGCTGACCTAATTGCTGTATGCCTGTGAAACCTGGACAGTAGCACCAAGCCAAGAAACTGAATCACTTCCATTTGAATTGTCTCAAGAAGATCCTGAAGATCAACTGGCAGGATAAGGTGCCAGACACCAAGGTCCTTTCTACAAACTGAACTGGCCCCTCTTTGTAGTGGCCAGAAACTGGAAACTGAGCGGATGCCTATCAATTGGAGAATGGCTGAATAAATTGTGGCATATGAATATTATGGGGTAAGAAATGACCAGCAGGATGATTTCATAAAGGCCTGGAGAGACTCACATGAACTGATGCTGAGGGAAATGAGCAGGACCAGAAGATCATTATATACTTCAACAACAATACTATATGATGATCAATACTGATGGACGAGGCCCTCTTCAACAATGAGATGAGCCAAATCAATTCCAATAGAGCAGTAATGAACAGAACCAGCTACACCCAGTGAAAGAACTCTGAGAGATGACTATGAACTCCTACATAGGATTCCCAATCCCTCTAATTTTGTCCACCTGCATTTTGGATTTCCTTCACAGGCTAATTGTACACTATTTCAAAGTCCGATTCTTTTTGTACAGCAAAACAACTGTTTGGACATGTATACATATTTTGTATTTAATTTATACTTTAATATATTTAACATGTATTGGTCAACCTGCCATCTGGCAGGCGGGAAGGAGGGGAGAGATTAGAACAAAAGGTTTGGCAATTGTCAATGCTGTAAAATTACCCATGCATATATCTGGTAAATAAAAACTATATTAAAAAAAAAAACCTGAACTTCCCAACATTCAAACTCTACTGCAGAGAATGAAATTCTGCTGGGCTCACTATGCTGTTTCAATGTCAAATGTATGTTTGTCAAAAGACTTTCATGGAGAACTCACACAGGCAAGTGCTCACATTGTGGTCAGAAAAGGTGACACAAATACTTTCAAGGATTCTCTTATAAATTTTGGAACTGATTGTGCAACATGGGAATTGCTGACATAGAACCACCCAGTGTGACATGGCTTCATCAGAGAGGGTGCTGTGCTCTATGAGCAAAGCCTAATTTCAGTAGATCAAAAGAAATATAAAATATGCAAATTTAGAGAATCCCCTCCAAATGTACATAGAAACTATGAGCTCATATTGGTCTGATTAGCCATAGTTGTAGACACCATAACTTGATTCTAAAATAGCCATGACATTTTAGTCTCCTTGGAGAATGGAGGACAGCAACCAACTAACCAAGTAAAAGTGAATATTTAAATTCAAGCCTTTCTAACTTCCAACAAAGCACTTTTACTGCTCTACTATATTACCTTGCCCCTTATTTTTCCACAGTACCTGCCACTTCACTATTATAATCAGGGGATCTTAGTTCCTTTTCAATATTTAGAGGTGTGAATGCTATTAGCGATACCTTCTAATTATTAAAACCATATTTTCTTCTTTCAAACAACTGACATTTAGTAAATGATTAGTATGTGCCAGTTAGAGGGATAAGAATTAGGAAAACAAAGGCAAAAGATAGTCTCTGACTTCAGAGTGCTGGAAGTCCAATGCTTCAGATCCTGATTGTGATATCTAAAGATAGACATAGTACATGTACAGGCTTAAACCTTTAAGAAAACAGTCAAATCAGATATTCATTCTAATTAGATTCTTTCTAATTAGATGCCATATCTACATTATTTGGATTCTGTTTCTTTAATAACCTAAGGCTATAACCCAAGTGCCTCACTGCAAACACTAGTAAATGAATGAAAATCAAATGGAATGGAAAAAGTATTTATTAAATAGTTACTACCCATCAACAGTGCTGGGGATATAATAAAGGGAAGGCAAAAACTCCCTGCTTTCCCCTTTCTCACCTGACCACACTACAGTGGTATTTTACTGACTTACTTCTCTACAACGCCCCTTGAAGTTCATTATTGGGATAGCCTCATCCTTCTGTAATATCTCATGAACCTTGGTACTCCTTGAAGTTCATTATTGGGATAGCCTCATCCTTCTGTAATATCTCATGAATCTTGGTACTCTACCTCATCACTACTCTCTAATGCTCTGGATGGTAGGATCATGAACACCAAACCTCCAATTAAGGAGAGACTTCAGCTCAAATATCTTCTCATTTCTTACCTGGCTATACTATTCTGGGACTTCCCTGGCTTTTCCACTAGGCCTCCTTCACCTTACCTAACTCCTGCCCCACTAATTTTCTTTTTTATCCCTTTTCCCCCTCAAATAAGAAAACCCTCAAGGGCATACTTATTTGTATTCTGAGCACTTAGAACAGTACCTAGCAGATTGCAAATCCTTAATAAATGTTGGTATGCTATTGATTATTGACTATTTTAGGAAGTTCACATTCTAATTAAAGAACATATAAAGAAGAGAATTCAGCTAGAGGGCAGATCGAAAGGTCCAATACACATCATGTTATAGTGCAGAGGTGTTTGGCATGAATTTTGAAGGAACAATGGTGGGACAGATGTTTAGATTCAGTAGACCAGAAGAATGATAGTTGATGACACTCTCAGTTTAAGTAATATGCGTACAGTGTCCCCACCAACTATTTTTAAGAAGGAGGTATTGGTCTCTAGAGCCAAAGTGGAGCAGGGCTATGGGATATTTCCTTTGGGGGAGGGCATGGGAGAGTCAGAAACCAAATGGGAAGGCTTCTAATACCTATTAGAATTTGGGCAAAGAGGAGGAGACCAGGGGAAGGAAAGTTCACATTACAAAATATAAGCACTGCTTGACATTTATGTAGTACTAAGATTTACAAAATGTTTTACAAAAATCAGTAGAAAGAGCACTAAACCTTGAGTCAAGAAGACCTGAGTTCAAATGTAGCATCAAATATTTGTTAGCTATGTTTACCTCAATTTTTTCATCTGTAATGGGGGTTATACTAGTACCTACCTCCCAGGATGTTGTGAGTATTAACTGAAGTAATATTTATAAAGTACTCTGCACATCTTAAAGTACTAGTGCAATGTTAGCTATCATTATAATTATTTCACTTGAGCTATATAAGAGCCCTGCAAAATTAGGTAATGCAAAAGTTATTCTGACCACTGTACAGTGAAGAAAACTGGAAAGTGGTGGAGCAGAGGTCAGTGAATACATATAACACATGAATACATAGGATTCAAACTCTGATTTTCTATTCTGAGTTCAGCATTTTTCCTTGCCAGCAAGATGCATGTTAACCTTCAGCCTCTACAATCTAGTCCATCAACAGTAGAAGAAACTTCTTAATAAGAAACCTTTTCAATAATTCAAAGAGCTAGAGCCACCAGAGTGGAAATATAAACTAATAATATTTTCTAGCATCCTAATCATAAGATTTTTTTTAATATAGGAGGAATATCAAGTAAAGAAAGCAAAAAAAATAAACCATGGGTGCATTAGTTTAACAAAGAAATTTGTAATTTAATTTCTAGCCCACTAAGAAGAGAAAAAAATTTTAAACCCTTCCCATTTGAATTACATAAATAAAATGAAAGGAAATAAGTCATTAATACCAAAAATAGACAAATACACACCTGACAGGAATTACTTAATGAACATATTTTAAATGTTTCTATATATGAGTATCTAAAAGATAAAAACACATGATGGACATATTTATTTCACCCAATGCCAAACTGAAATTACATCTATTTTACTTGGAGACAGATTCAAATCCTATCAACCATCCTCATAAAATGCATTAGGGAAAAATAGGTTTAGAGGAAAAAGAAAACCTTTTAATCTTAGGGGGTAATTAATGTCAAATAATAATAAAAGTGAATGGATTTAATTAGAAGTAATTTCTTTTTTTCAGTTATTCCCACATGCCTATTTCTCATCTCTTCTTTGTGATGGACATTAAGAGCTTCCAACCTACTCTCTTTCTCATTAGTGACACAGTAGGAACTCCTTTTTTCTGGATGGCAAATCCAAGGCTTGTTAAAAATACACTATGTTCCCAGAGATGAATTTATAGGACACAAAACATATGTATTCTTAAGTGAAATATGCAGTTCATGTAGTCTAAGCTTGAGTTTTATCTGAATGATTTTATATATGTACCTTTCAAGAAGGACTGTGAGTAAAGCACTAATTTGGAGTTCTAGGGACTTGAATTTAGAGTTCAAGTCCCTAGGTGGCATGTGACACTGGTCAAGGGCCTTCCCTTCTCTGGAGTCTGGGAAAGAAGAAGGACAAAATGGTCTCTGAGGATCCTTCCAGTTCTGACATACAATAGTTGTGACCATTCACTAATTTGTAAGCTTCTAATCTATATAATGTAAGTCCTATAGCCAGCAATATAAACAATTGCCCTAGTGGATAACATAATGTAAGGAGAAAGACACTAGGAGAAAAAGTATGGAGAAGGTTGAACAAGGAAAAGGAAATTGAGAGGGATATGGAGAGAGGAAGAGAACAGAGAGACAGGGAGAGGAAGAGAGATGGGGAGAGAAGGAGAGAGAGAGAATTTAATAGTGAAGTGACATGGATACAAGAAGGCCAGTCATACTTAGAAAAATCAGAAAGATCAATACTCCAAAACCTTCAGTACTGATGGCATCGACTCCTAAAACTGGACAAACATGTATTCACATTGAATGGAATGGAAATATGAATTCTTTCAAGAGAAAATATTTGGGAAAATATATTACCAGTTATAGATAATGTCTGTTTTGTTTTTTATTTGTTATTTCTGTATTTCTGTCAATAATATTCTCAGTCCTAAGGTAGTGGGTACTGAAGCTAACTAAAGCTGACTTTAATGACCCTACTGTTAAATTTTCAGTTTGAATATTTGCATCTTGGAATTAGGTCTTAAAGTACTGTTCTGTTGATTTTCTTTATATAAATGCATGCGATATATATAGTTTCCATTTATTTAATATTTTGTTTTTTCCAGTTTACATGTAAACAATTTTTTATATTTGTTTTTAAAACTTTGAGTTTCAGTTTCTCTCCCTCCCTCCCTCCCCAACCCCCCTATTGAGATGGCACATGTGAAATTATGCTAAATATTTCCATAAAAGTCATATTGCAAAAGAAAACATAGCTCTCTCACTTCCCCAAAAAAACTTCAGGAAAAATAAAGTTTAAAAACTGTATGCTTTAATCTGTATTCAGACACAATCAGTTCTTTCTCTGAGTAGAGATGGTATTTTTTCATCATAAGTCCTTCAGAGTAGTGCTGGATCATTGTATTACTAAAAATGCCAAAGTCATTCATAGCTGATCATTGTACAACATTGCTATTGCTTTGTTCTATTGCTCTACCAAAATTAAGAAAGTAATGAAGAAAATATTATTCAGATTAAACTTTAAAGTATGTTGAGTCTACATTTTTTGTTCTCAGAAGAGTTGTTTGTTAATTAGTTGTCTATACATCTTGGCCTTAAGTTACACAAATATATGTTATAAAACAACATGGAACATTCATAAAAATAAATTAAATTTCAAAACTAAATTAGATAATATAAAAAATAAATTATAAAGTTGCTAACATTTTAGGAAAAAAACTACAGAATTTTAAAGCATTAACATAAACCAAATATTTTATGTATTAGCAAAATATATAACAAAAATAATGCCTATGTCTCAAACAATTTTGAAAAGAGTATACTTATAATGGAATTCCAAAAAAGTCCTGTTTAATGCCTAATACTAAAAATAGTAAAAAAAAAATAGACATCAAAAACCCCCCAATAATATGAAATAGTTGGAATCATGAAAACAACTGCTTTCCCACAATTTTTAAGAGAAGTGTAAAAATGCTTCAGCATCTATAATATATTACATGCTGTGGATATAATTATATTAGGGACCAAAGGAAAAAAGGGGCTGATATTAAGGAATACTCCTAGGCATAGGATTCATATACTACCATGGCAGATATGACTTAAGAAAACCATTGGAGATACATGGAAATGTATTGGAACATTACATTAATATCTGGCTACATGTCACATAAAAGTGAATGTTATATCACCTGACTAAAGGCAGAATAGAATTTCCCAAGTAAACATTTGAAAAGAAAAACCAAATGGTTAGAACAACATACAGAGTCAATGTAATACCAAGAATATTGTAAATAATCCAGTAATATGATTACTTGATTATTTGGATAATAATATAAATAAATATATAATATCAATGTCAATTAAATTAAAAAAAAAACTTACTAAAGAGACTTAAGAAGAAAATAACAGGAGAGAGAACTCCTAAGGGAAGAAAATTTGTGGTCATATTCATCTGTTTATGTCCATATGGTTCCAAGAAATTTAACACAATAAAACAAAAGTTGGATAATACATGAAATTGAAAGTTTGCATACTGTTAGCATACAAAATTACAGAATGGAGATGTCACTGTGTTGCGCTGGGAGACACAAGGAATGAAAATCTAGCTTCTCTGCAAAACTGGAAAGCAAAAAGGATGGGTAAGATTAATGATTCTTGGCTTAAACATATTACAGTGGTACATGAATAACTTGGAAAACAGTTAGCTTCTAATCAGATGCAAGCCTGATTTCACATTTCTTAGCAGAAGGCATCATATAACTACTACTAAGAGATAAAATCCTCAGTTATCCCTTCAAATCTAGGCTAAATGTATGTTTATGTACTTTATGCAAATTATTCACTTTAAAAAAAATTTCTAAACAGTTACAGAGAGATAATATATTGGTTAAAGAGCTAAAATAATGTGCCGAAAATACTCAGGTTCAAAAGATCAATTTATCATTTATGTTGTAATTAGTGAACAAGCTGCCTGCAAATACCATAACATTTATACCTTTTTTATTGATTACCACAAAGATTTTGACTCAGTTCTACATTTATGGAATATTCATGTGCTATGAGTCAATAAAATATACTCAGTTTTAGTGAGAACAGGAGAACATTTAGTGTCCATGTAGAAAATTGTTATCTATTCAAAGGGCATGATCAACACAATAATAACACTAACAATGGATATAAAATGGTGCAGCTTTAAAGGACATCATTTAAGTTAGGTTTTGCCTAACCTTAAAATTCATTAGCAATTCTCTTAAAAAGAAGTGAGTTTAGCTTTCAAGCTAACAAAAGATTGCCTTAAGCACCAAAATTTTATGGCCCTAATGAAAAACCACACTAAGTAACTTCTTTGTCTCATGAAAATTTTCTCTAGTGATATCAAAATGTGATATGGAATCATTAAGCATGAGATATTTAACATGTACCAAGGAAAAATAGAGACTGAAAATTTGAATTCAGAAGTCAAATTAAACCAATGTAATGTATGAAGGTAATATCTGCAAATACCTTGATCTTCTCCAGGAAACATATCAAACTTAAAGCTAAAAAAGAAGACAGCTGTGATTATTTATTTCAAGAGCCTTGGTGACAACATGAAGTTAAATCTCATCAGGAAGAACACATTTAGAGCAATTATGATTTATGCAATACCAATTTCAATGAACACTTTTGAAAACAAAAATGGATACAAGATTTTTAAAGTACACAAACAAAAATCCACACATTATTAATAGAATACAGGGCCATTATCTCAAGGTAACCACAGAAAAATAAGAAGACCTTGTAAAAAAGAATGAAAAAGATGACAGTCAGGGAACTCATTAAATAGACAGAACAATCATACATCATTCACAGAACAATGGTAAAATCTGAAAACCCTCTGAACTCACTGGGTTTGCCAAATGCAACCCTAAGCAGTTTACTTTCAGATGGAGTTTATGAAACCACTAAGAAGCAAGAATAAAAACAAAAGGACCTCTTTGGGTAAAATCCATTTAAAGTTAACCATGATATGTTGAGAAAAAAGCAAACGGCTGAATCATGTGGATATGTAGAAAGAAGAGTTTATTATAACAATTCAGCCCAGGTCGTTGCTGGAAAGAATTGAAAACTTCTCTTGAAGAAGTCAGGATTAGTAGTATTAATTAGTGTACTTTAGACTATGCAAGTAAAGATAGAAGCTAGGAAATAAATCACCACAGGCTGTTAACATGGAGCAATTAATCAATTACCTGGCAAAATATGGTCCTGTGGCTAAAATTACATATCAGAAGCAGCCTATCTTTCATAGACTGTCAGACAACAAATTCCCCAAACTATAAATGGAAAATTTAAAATATCTTAGAGAACTTAGACAAGTAACTATATTGAAACTGAACCATTACATGGACTGAATTATTGCCCAGAATCACCCAGATATAATAACTTAAAAATTGTAAATTAAAAACCTTAAGAACAATATTTTAGTAGATATTGTCATGCCATATACTAATACTATTCATTCTATATGTAAAGAAAAGTTTCCAAAATAGGGAAACTAACCAAAGATGAAGTCAAAGCCATGTGGAACGAGGATATGTGGCTTATTTTCTTTGTTGTATTTTCTGCCCCTGGAATTAAACAACTTTTATTTAATTACATAGCAAACAGAAAGGTTATTTTGGAGGAGTTTAGAGCAGAGCTCAGGTGAATCACCAACTTGCTGTAACATCTCTTCTCAATTTCAGAGGTCTATAAATTCATTGGTGTGTGGTCCCTCTACTGATATTTTTGTAGCTTCTCTGTGCTTTAAGAAATGGTAGAGAAACCATACATCAAAGACTCTAAACAAATTCTAGAAAAGTAAAACCTAGAAAAAGATAGAGTGAAAAAAATTTCCAGACCAAGACAACTTGGAAGATTGAGAAGAAAGATCTAGAATGAGATTGGAATGCTGTTAAACAAGTGAAAGCACAGATCTCCATCACCAGGAAACCAGGAGGAGGCAGTGGGAGACCCTGAATTAGCAGCAGCAATGGCAGCTTTCAGAACTCAAAACCTAAAGGCTATGAGAGTGTTAAACAACTGGTCAGAAGGAGATTACAGGGCTCTCATTGCTAGCATTGAAGTAGGACTGCTACTTTGCCCATAGGTGGATCACAATCACAGTCCTTGGTTGCAGACTAAGTAAAAAAGAGCATTAGCACACCAGAGCTTGCACCACAGTGGAGCAGGGATTTTCCTTATAGTTTCAGGACAGAAAAGAATGCCTGTGGTTCCTCACAGATCAGAGCACAGGCCCCAGAGAGTAGGACACACATTTCTTCTTAGATCATAACACCTGAAAATTTACAAGTTCCTAAAGGATCACTGAAAAGAGCTACAAAAAACCCTTCTGCTTCCATCAGAGCCCTACTTTCATAAACAATTAGCAAGTCAATTAACAGACTGGGGAAATAAGCAAACAACAGAAAAAGATTCTGGCCATACAAAGTTAATGGAATAGCAAAATGTATTCAGAAGAAGATAACAAAATCAAAGCTCCTACAGCCAAAGTCCCCAATAATATGAATTGCTCTCAGTTTATAAAGAGGTCAAAAAGAATTATAAAGAGGTCAAAAATAATTTTGATAATTAAGTAAGAGAGGGAAGAGAAATGATAGTGAAACAAGAAAATCATGAAAAAAATTCCACAGCTTGGTAAAGGAGACACACGCAAAAATACTGAAAAATACACACACACACACAAACACACACACACACACACACACACACACACACATTAAAAACCAGAGAAGGCCATATAGTGAATAAAATACAAAAGCAGAATTGTACAAACAGAAAAAGAATGAATAAAAGCTCACTGAAAAAATAAGTCCTTATATATTATAATTGAGTGAAAGGAAGCTAATGATACTTTATGAGAAATTTAAAAAAGAACATAATAAAACTAAAATAAAGAAAAAAATAGAAGACAATATGAAATATTTCACTAGAAAGACAACTTACCTGGACAATAGATCCAGGAATATTATTAATTATTAATTTCAGGAAAGATCACTGAAAGAATACTGGACAAACTGAAAGCCAGGATCAAAAACAAAAGCTTACACATATTTTTCAAGAAATTGTCAAGGAAAGCTGATCTGATATTTTAGAAGCAGGGGGTAAAACGTAAATGGAAAGAATCCACTAATCACCTCCTGAAAGGGATCTCAAAATAAGATTCCCAGGAATATTACAGCCAAATTCTAGAGCTCCCAGAAGTCACAGAGAAATAACTCAAGTATGGTGAAGTCACAGTCAGGATAACATAAGATTTAGCAGCTTCTACATTAAAGGATTGGAAGGCTTGGACTTTGTTATTGTAGAGGACAATGGAGCTAGAATTACAACAAAGCATCACCTATCAAGAAAAACTGAATATAATCCTGTAGAGAAAAAATTTATTTCATTGAATAAAGGACTTTCAAGGATTCTGGATTTAAAAACCATAGCCAAATAGAAACATCTGACTTTCAAATGTGAGATTTTAGAAAAGTACAAAAAGGTAAACAGGAAAGGGAAATCATAAGAGTTTAATAATAATAAGGTTCAAATGTTTATAATACTACAGTGAAAAATGATACTTATAACTCATAAGAACTTTCTCCTTATTAAGGCAGTTAGGAGTATATATATATATATATATATATAAACAAAGGGCACAATTGTGAGTTGAAAGTGAAGGGATGATATTTAAAAAAATAAAATTAAGGGCTCAGAAAGGAATGTATTGGGAGAAAGGGAGAGGCAGAATGGGGAAAAGTTATCACATATAAAAGAGACAAGAAAAAAAACTTTTAGAATAGAGGGGAAGAGGTGGGAAGTAAGGGAGGTGAGTGAACCTTACTCTCATCAGAACTAACTTAAAGAGGTAATAACATAAACATACAACTGGATATAGAAATCTATTCTACCTTACAGGATAGTAGGAGAGGAAGAGGATAAGAGAAAAGAGGATAGTGACAGAATAGAATGCAGGTTTTGGGAGGGGGTAGTTAAAAACAAAATATTTTTAAGGGACAGGGTGAAAGAAGAGATAATAGTTAAACAGGGGATTAATAAATTGAGCAGGAATAATTGTGAAAAAAGTATAGTAAATTTTTCTGATAAAGTCCTCATTTCTCATATATGTAGAGAACTGAATCAAATTTATAAAAATAAGAATCATTCTCCAATTGATAAAATGAACAAAAGATATGAACAATTTTCAGATGAAGTAAACTTAGCTATCTACAATCATATGAAAAAAATGTGTTCTCACTACTGATTGGAGAAATGTAAATTAAAACAATTCTGAAGTACTACCCCACACCTATCAGAATGGCTAATAGGACCAAAAAGGAAAAGGAAAATGCTGAACAATATGTGAGAAAATGAGACATCAGTTGTAAAGTGATTAAATCATTCTGTAGAACATTTGGAATTATGCCCAAAGAACTATAAAACCATGGATATACTTTGATATTGAAATACTATTACTAGGTTTGATCTCAAAACAGATAAAAAACAAAAAGAAAAAGTATACACACACATACATATACACACACACAACATATAGAATCTCTTTTATGGGGGAAAAGAATTGGAAATTGAAGAGATATTCATTAGTTGGAGAGTGGCTGAATAAACTGTGGTATATAATGATAGAATATTATTGTACTATAAGAAATGATAAGTAGGATGCTCTCAGAAAAACCTGGAAAGACTTCTAAGAGCTGATACGAAACAAAATGTATTAAGTAAAAAGTAACAGCAAAATATTGTAAGGTGAGTAATCTGGACATTCTTAGTAGTGCAATGATCCAAGACAACTCTAAAAATCTTATGATCAAAACTGCTATCAATTCCCAGAGAAAGAACTGATTTGTATCAACACATATTGAATCACATTTTTTTTTTACTTTCCTTATTCTTCTTAAGGATTTCATCATTTTTGTTACAATATGATTATTATGAATATATTTTGTTTAACTACCCATGCATAATCTATATTGAATTGTTTGTATTCTCGATGAGGGGGCATGGAAAAAGAGGAAGGAAGAGAATCTAGAACTCAATGTTTTGAAAACAAATATGAAAAAATAAAGGAAAAAAAGAAATGATATAACCTAAACAGAGAAGGTTCTCCCAATGTGCTCACACTTCAGTTTATGTAATTTAGGACTTGAGATAAAACTGGTAATATCAAATTTAAAAATATTATTATTATTGTTATTAGCAAAGTTACAAAAGGTTTTAAATTTTATTTTAATTTTTATTTTAAGTTCCAAATTCTCTCCCTCCCTCTAACCTATCCCTAACTACTGAGAAGGTAACATACCTGTTATACACATGAAGTAATACAAAACATATTTCCACATTAGCCATTTTAAAAAAATTAAAAAGGAAAAAAAATGCTTCAATCTTCACTTTGAATATATCAGTTTTTTATCTGGAGGTTGATCGTGCTTTACATCATGAGTCTTTTCAAGTTGTGAAGGATCATTGTATTGTTCAATGTTATTAAGAATTTCAATGTTGATAATCTTTAAAATATTGTTTGTGAATATGTACATTCTTCTCCTGATTTTGTTCACTTCATTTTTGTATCAGTTCATTTAAATCTTCCCAGGTTGTCTGAAACTATTCCCTTTATCATTTCTTATAGCACAATAGTATTTCATCACATTTATATACCATAACTAGTTTAGTCATTTCTTAATTAGTGAGTATACTCTCAGTTTCCAATTTCTTACACCATAAAAAAAGAGCTGCTATAAATATATTTGTACATATGGGTCCTTTTACCTTTGCTTTGATCCCTGGGATGTCAACCTAAAAAAATGTATTGCTGGGTTATATTTTTACAAACCTTTTAGGCATAGCTTCAAAGTGTTTTCCATAAACTTGAACTGGTTCATAGCTCCAGTTTATTAATATACTTATTTTCCCACATCTGTCCAGTATTTATCATTTCCCTTTTCTGTAATATTAGCTAATTTGATATTTATGAGTTGTTATATTAGATTTTTTAAATGTGAATTTCTCTAAATGTTAGTGATTTAAGAGCATTTGATAATGATAATTTTGATTCCTTCCTCTGAAATCTTTCATATCCCTTTACCATTTATTGATTGGGAAATGACCCTTATTTTTAAAATTTGACTTTATTTTTCTATATTTTTGAGAAATTAGATCATCATCACAGAAACTTGCTGTTAAGCATGTTGCTAGCTTCCTGGTTTTCTTTTAATATTGGCTGCAATGATTTTGTATGTACAAAAATTTTCAATTTAAAGTAATAAAAATCAAATATTTTACCTCCTCTGAACCTTTTCATCATTTATTTGGTCATGAATTCTTCCTCTATCCATACATTTTATATTTGGTTTATTCCATGCTTCCCTAATTTCTTTATGATTTTACCCTTGATGTCTAAATCATGTACTCATTTTGAGTTTCTCTTGGTATATACTGTCAGATGTTGGTTTATGGATTCTGTCAGACAACATTCCAGTTTTCCCTTCAGTTTTTGTCAAAGTTTAAATTCTTGCCCCAATATCTGGAATCTTTGGTTTTGTTTATCAAATTAGGTTATTGTGTTCATTTACTCCTGCATATCACACACATGATCTATTCATTTGATCAACTATTCTACTTCTTATCCATTACAAATTGTTGTAATGATTATTGCTATATAATACAGTTTGAGATCTGATACTGATAGCTTAGCATCCTTCACATTTTTCTCCATTTACTTTCTTGCTAGTCTTGTCAATTTGATACTCAAGATGAATTGTATTTTTTTTCTAGTTCTATAAAGTAATTCTTTGGTAATTTGATTGGTATGGCACTGAATACATGAATTAAATTAGGTAGTTATCAACATTTTTATTATATTAGCTAGACCTATCAATGAGAAATTAATATTTTTCCAATTATTTAGATCTGTGTTTACATGAAGTATATTTGGGAATCGTGCTCATATAGATCCTGTTTGAATTTACAGGCAGACTCCCAACTATTTTACACTGTCTGCAATTATTTAAAATGGAGTTTCTCTTTTTTTCTCTTGCTGCTGGCTTTGTTGGTGATATATAGAAAAGCTAATTATTTGTGTGGGTTTATTTTGTATGCTGCAACTTTGCTCAAATTGTTAATTGTTTAGAATAGTTTATTTTTAATCCACTCTAAGGTTCTCTAAATATATTATCTGTAAAAAATGACAGTTTTATTGCCTATGCTTATTAGTTCAATTTTTTTTCTTATTGCTATAGTTAGAATTTCTAGCCCAGTAATCACCAATAACAGTGATAATGGGCATTCTTGCTTCACCCCTAATTTTAATAAGAAAATTTCTAGGTTTTCCATAAAATAGATAATTCTTGCTCTTAATTTTAGATATAAACTGGCAGTAAAACAATAGCTCCATTTAACCTTATGCTTTCTAGGGATTTTGATAGGAATTAGTGATATATTTGGATAAAGCTTTTTCTCTGTATATTGATAAAATTAGGGAGGGTATATTCAGAGAGAGAAAGAGAGAGTTTTGTTACTGACATGGTCAATTAGGATCATCATTTCTATAATACTGAAACAGTCATAGTGCAGAATATATATATTTGTGCTTTATTTCTGAAATTTCTTGCTAGTATTTTAAATTATTTTAATCAAAATTCACTAAGGCCTTTAATTTTATGTTTTTACTCTCCTTGGCTTAGATACCAAAACCATATTTATATCAGAGAAGAAATTTGCTATTTGGTATCTGTTTTTATACACAGTTTATAGAATATAGCAATCCATTATTTTTAAAATTTTTAATAAAATTTACTTGTAAATCCATCTAATTCTAGGGTCTCCCTCAATTTAGGAAGCTCTTTTCTGGCTTAATTTATTTTTTCTAAGACAGGGTTATTTAAACATTCTATCTCCTCTTTTCTTAATCTGGACAATTGTTCTGTGTAGAGGAATTTCTAAACTCAACTGCGAAGATATAGATAGATGGATATAGATACAATACACATGTACACACACACACACACACATATATATATATACACTTTAAGTAAATGTGAGTATATATGTGTATATGTGTATGTGTATCCTTCCCTCTTTTTTCCCATTCTTTTGATTATGAATTATTGTCTATTGATGTTTCATGGAGTCATTATCTTTTTTTGGTGAGACAATTGGTCCTAAATGACTTGCCCAGGGTCACACAGCTAGGAAGTGTTAAGTGTCTGGCACTAGATTTGAATCAGGGTCCTTCTAACACCAGGGCTGATGCTCTATCCATGGTGTCATGTAGCTGACTCTGAGTTATCTTTCATTCAACCTATTCTCATGTTTAAGTAGTAAATTTTATTCAGTGATTTTTGTGCCTCTTTTAACATCTGGCCAATGCTGACTTTTAAGAAGTTATTTTTTCAGATATTTTGTGACACTTTTATGAAGTTGTCAATTCTATCTTTATAATTTTCAAGCACTGCTTTCATTTTCTCCTCAGTATAATTATATGTTTATTATGTATATTTATATGCATACTTTTCTATAGACCTTGTGAGATCTTGAGTCAGTTCTATACTGACAGCTGCCATCACTGGATTGGGAAACCTATCCCAAACAGATTGCCCCCTGTTTACAATCCAAGTTGATTTCTGAGATTTCAGTAAAAGACTTTTTGATTAGGAGAGTAATCTAATTTGCCTGAACAATCATTTCTACTTAGGACAAAAGGTGCTATTTAGCAAAAAATGGTTATGAATTAGGGATCTTTTGGTAAGTTTTTAACAACCAGCTCTCTAGAAAAAAATGAAAGTGTGAAACCCTTTTAAGATTAATTTCCAACATGTTTTCTCTATCACTGTCTTAAGTCTAGAAAAGCAAAATAATCAATTAGACAATGAGGGAGAAATTCTCACACTGAAAATTTAACACTTGGCTCTTTTAAAAGGATATCTGCTGGCTCCAGCAGACATTTTGTGATAGATAGGAAATTGAGGTGAAGTACAATTCTTTCATCTGGGGCAATCTATTGCCTGTAGAATACCATTTGAATGGCACCAGGAAGGTCAGGACTTTGTCACAAATATATCCTATAGAATTGTCTGATAGCTAACTATTGACTCTGGCTTTCTATTTTTTTTTTTTTTTTTTTTTTGCAAAATAGTCTATATTCTGCAAAAGATAAAAGGTTACCAGTTATTAGTATCTCGTTTGAATTAAAGACTTTCTACTCATCAAAACCTCTGAATGGGAAGAGGCTACCCCACAAATCCTAGGAGCACTAAAGATTTGAATTAGTTGACTAGTTGTGACATCCTATGCTAATTGAGGAGAGAACAACAGGAAATTAGAATTTGAAAGAGGAAGATGGGATTAGAGGGCAGAATGCTTTTGGAGTATAGGGCCTTCAGGAGGCTTTAAGTATCCAGTTTGATTCAGTGTTAGAAAGTGGAAGAGATCTCTTCCTTTCCTCTCCCCTCAAAAAATACTGAAGGTTCCAAAGTCAAACTCTTCTTGAATCACAGGCCATAAGACTTATACACCCAGTATAAATTAAGAGTTCCAATTTGGTTTCTGACACTTATTAGCCACATGACTCTGGACAAGTCATCTAGTTGCCTTAGTTTCTCATCTGAGAAATGAGCTGGAGAAGGAAATGGTAAATTCCTCCAGTATCTTTGCTAAGAAAACCCCAGCACAAAGGAATAGACATGATTGAAAATATCTGAAGAACAATGCAAGCCAGAGATTAAGAAGTAGAAGCCAGCATGTCTCTCTGGCTGTCTCTCTGAAGAAAGCTATTCCTTTAAAGAATGGAGAAAACTATTAAAGCACAAAGGATATATCACCAGGACACACAGTGGTTTTGTACAATTAAGCCTTTTTATGAGCTTCTTCTCTGCTCATCGGCACTTTTTCCATGTTGGGAAATGTTTGGTGTTATCATTTTCCCTGGGTTATCTGTACATTTTCCATTACTGGCTGCCTAGAAAGTAGCTAGGAATGGTCTATACATTTCAATCACATTTTACATATGAAAGAGTGATACTAGAGACCACAAAGGACTCCATTTAAAGGAATGGATGGGAGGGTACCCCTTTTTATCAGGAAGCTGGATTTGAGGATGAAAGTAGAGATAGACTGTTTCCTGCAGAAGAGATCACCAAGCTATTCAGTCCAGTAGAAGCAACACTTTTTGTAGTACATTGTACTGCCTTCCTTTATCTGTTCAATGAATAGGAAACCTATGGAAGTCACAGATATGCCAAGATATACCACTTCTTTCCCATCAAATCCATCCTTCCCGCCCCATCCCCCACCACAGTAGTAATGGAAGAAAAAAAGTGTTTTAAATAACTAAAAATGGCACAGCCCACAGAAAGCTTAATTCATGCAGTGAAGTGGTGAAAGTCGTAGACAAAATGTTTCTCTGTGGTTTTTAAGTAAAAAATTGTACATTTTAAAACTTTCTTCACAAATGATGCTTTTAGCAAATTGACAGCCTGAAATTCCCACTTTTATCCAACTACCTCTATGCATCGGACTCATTTCTGTTAGAAGAAAGAAAGAGAAAAGAAAGAGAAGAAAGAAAGAAAGAAAGAAAGAAAGAAAGAAAGAAAGAAAGAAAGAAAGAAAGAAAGAAAGAAAGAAAGAAAGAAAGAAAGAAAGAAAGAAAGGAAAGAAAGAAAGAAAGAAAGAAAGAAAGAAAGAAAGAAAGGAAGGAAGGAAGGAAGGAAGGAAGGAAGGAAGGAAGGAAGGAAGGAAGGAAGGAAGGAAGGAAGGAAGGAAGGAAGGAAGGAAGGAAGGAAGGAAGGAAGGAAGGAAGGAAGGAAGGAAGGAAGGAAGGAAGGAAGGAAGGAAGGAAGGAAGGAAGGAAGGAAGGAAGGAAGGAAGGAAGGAAGGAAGGAAGGAAGGAAGGAAGGAAGGAAGGAAGGAAGGAAGGAAGGAAGGAAGGAAATTAGGTAAGAATGCATTTCTTACAATACTATGGCAGGTAAGGTACTGGCAGTTTAAGACTGAATCTCTGTAAAGAATCTCAATGACTTTCTTCTTTTATGACATTAACAGAACCTTTTCTGTAAATTTCCAAGTTTGCTTTCAACTTGAACCATCCACTGAATTTCTTGGGAAGTCATAAAGAGCTCATTCACCAAGAGATGTCTGAAGATAAACATAAGAGTGATAAGATGGAACGAATAAAACATATGAACATAAAAACAATGTGCTAACCTAACAAGAACCTTTCAAGGAAAATAAGCAAGCAGTTCAAGTTATATGCAGTATGTTTTTGTGTGCATCTAAATAATATAAGGCTTTATATAAAGCAAGAGGTATGACACTAATAAGTTATTGGAATTTAGAACCTCATATACTATCTGTATTCAAATACAAGTATGACCCATAACACAAAACATAGATATAACGTGAACTTACAAGGACAACACAAACCAATTCAAAGGAGCCAAGATTTATAGATATTTCCTAGAATCTATGATGCTTTAAATCAATTACTATCTTTTGGGTTTAACATGGCAATTTGCAGAGCGATAGCCTAAAGAGCAGAATTAGTCCATAAGTATTGGGCAGCAAAATCATGGGAATATCTGGAGTCCTTCCTTCTACATATACAAGAGAAGTATTAATTTATCTTTTTTTTTTCATTTGTACTTTCCTTTTTTATAAATTAAATTAATAATTTTTATTTACCAGATATATGCATGGGTAATTTTACAATATTGACAATTGCCAAACCCCTTGTTCCAATTTCCCCCCCCTCCCCCCACAGATGGCAGGTTGACCAAGTATTAATTTATCTTAACTAAATTTCATCATTCAGACAGAATCATACAAGGCTTTCTTTCCAGAGTATTTAGTACTGACCAATGGTAGTAAAGTGTATCATGTATCATAGAAAGTGTGATCAAAAATGTGGAAGTCAGCTTGTTCTAGCTGGTTTGGGGATTCTTCTCAAAACCCCTGAGGGCTCCTAGAACCATGACATCAGTGCTTTACACATTGTGTATCCTCAGTTTGAGACATCCACAAAATGTAGAAGAGGAAGATGTCCGGAAAAGTACTCAAATACTACCAAAGGTTTTGGAACACTATTCTCTCTGAGAGTGCTACTACCACATATCATCACAGGTTTAATTTTCTTGTCTTGGAAAGCTGGGAATGGATGAGAACATCGCCAACAGATCCACTATGTTAAAGATAGCAGTCAATGAAAGGGCTTGGCAGTGTACTTAGAGAGTGAATTATCTGGAGAGGGAAGAATCTTTTTGCAAGAATAATCATTCTCTAATTGATTCTATAAATTTTGAATCAAGTTTGCTTAAATCTAGACACAGAGGTTTTGTAAAATTTTATTAAAAGAACCCTGAGAAACTATGTTGTTATTTGTACTGCAGTTTTTCCTATTGATTGGATTATTTGAAAAGCTGAATTCCATAAATAGATAACAGGTAAAATCTTATGATGTCACAATTCCCATTTAGATTTCAAGGTAGACATTATAGAAGAGAAATTGCCATTTTTTTTCATGGCTTCCCCACAAAATATGGGAAATCAAAGTGAGGTCTCTGTGTTTCTACAGTCATACCAACACAGTTTTGTGATTTGGATGGCTAGTGTCAGAATCAATTCAAATTTTTATTTTTGCTTATTTTTTATTTTGCTTACTTATCTGGTGAGTAGATCCATTTGAAGGTTGGAAATGTTCTAATCAATTCCTTACCTTCTTAGGTACCATCAAGGACAGGTGCTAAAGCATTCTATTTCAGCAATCAATAAGGCTGCCCTCTGGTGCCATGACTGTCAATCAATCATGGGGTCCATAATCAGAGCTAATCATTACTATAAAATTCTAGCTGTTTCCTCCACTGGTCAGGTGTTCAGCTAGAAATTAAAACAGCCTCCTGCAAAGCCATCACCTGCACAGCCCCTCCAAGACATCTGGCCCTCTGCATCTGTCTTAGGTTTTCTAAGTATTTGTAAATCTTTGTTTCATATGCTTGTTCTGTTTTTAATCAAGACTGTGAATTTCAACAAGGCAGGTTCTTTTTTTAAGCTTTTTATTTTCAAAACATACACATGGATAATTTTCCAACACTGACCCTTGCAAAACCTTGTGTTCCAAATTTCCTCCTTTCCCCCACCTCTCTCCCCTAGATGGCAAGTGATGTTAAACTTGGTCAAAATATGTTAAATCCAATATATGTATACATATTTATACAATTATCATGCTGCACAAGAAAAATCAGATCAAAAAGGAAAAAATGAAAAAGAAAATAAAATGCAGACAACAAAAAGAGTGAAAATGTTACGTTATGAACCACACTCATTTCCCATAGTCCTCTCTCTGAGTGAAGATGGTTCTCTTATCACAAGAGCATCGGAAGTGGCCTGAATCAATTCACTGTTGAAAAGAGCAATGTCCATCAGAATTGATCATCATATAATTTTGCTGTTGTTGTGTACAATGATCTCCTGATTCTGCTCATTTCACTCAGCATCAATTTATGTAAGTCTCTCCAGGCCTCTCTAAAATCATCCTGCTGGTCATTTCTTACAGAACAATAATATTCCATAACATTCATATACCTTAACTTATTCAGCCATTCTCCAACTGATAGGCAGCCACTCATTTTCTAGTTTCTAAGGCAGGCTCTTTCTATAGGGAGTGTTGAATATATACTTACTGACTGCCTGGATTGCTTGAAGATTTCCTGTATTCAAACACTAATGAATGTCTCCTGAGCCCAAACTAGACAAAACAGCACAGCAGTGTTGGAATTGTGATAGTGAAGCTTCTGTGCTGGGCTAGATTTCAAACCCTGGAGTGAAGAGGCAAAATTCTCAGAAACAACTCTGTTACCAAGCAGCTGTTTGACTAAGGACCTCAGGAGTCTCCCCACTCCACTAAACATAAAAACACCTGAGCCACTGTGTCCAAATAAGATGAGTAGCAATTGTCCAAAGCCCCTTTGTTCTTCCAGAAAGGAGAATGAATATCAATTTGTGGCCAGTTCTCTAGGAGTAGTTTTCACTTCTCTCCCTAATAGCAATAAATCAGCATTAGTCCCAAGATTCAGTCTCCTCCTTCTCTCTCCAACTGGGTTGCATGCCCAATCTTATCCAGCAGACCTTCTTTTTTTTCATAATCCAGTCTTGCCACTTGTTCATATGCTCTCCAGTTCCCCTTGGGAGTTACTCCTTCAGTCATTCCTTCTTTTCCTATCCCTTCATCTGCAGTCAGGACATTCTTTAGTTCTTTCACTACCACCAACAAATGACCATCAGCTTTTCCCGTCCTTAAAAGACCCTGCCATTCTAATTGGCTGCCGCCATCTCTCTCATTCAATCAATCAATAAGCATTAATGAAGTACCTATTATATGTTGGGCTCTATAATGGGCACTGGAAATACAAAGCCAAAAGTGAAACAGTTTCTGACCTTACAGAATTTTAGAGTGTAGACAGAGGAGACACTACATATATATATATATATATATATATATATATATATATATATATATATGTGTGTGTATATATATATATGCATATATATATATACATATATGTATTTATATTTATATATATATTTTATATTTTTACTTTTTTTTTGAATCTCTTCTGTTTTTTTAAATTAATTTTTATAATTATAATTATAACATTTTCTTTGACAGTACAAATGCATAGGTAAGTTTTTTTTTTTTACAACATTATCCCTTGTAGTCCCTTCTGTTCCGAATTGTTCCCCTCCTTCCCTCCATCCCCTTCCCTAGATGGCAGGCATTCCCATACATATCAAATATCTTTCTATATAGATATATAGTTAGAATCATAATAGATACTTATGTGAGATGAAGGAAGTAGTATCTTGGAGAATCAGGGAGGTCTTCAAACAGAACGTGGCATTTGAGTTGAGCCTTGATGTTAACAAGGAATTTTCAGAGATGGAGATATATATCTCTAGAATAAAATACAAACTCCCAAACCTGGCTTCTAAAGACCTCCAGAAGCTGGCTTCCTTCTATTTTTCTTATAACTCTATATAGCTCCCCTTCCCATTATTTTTGATACAGTCAGACTAGTTTGTGAGTTATTCCTGAGATACTACATTTTATCTCTCTACTCTGTGCCTTTGCCTAGACTGTACTCAATATCTGAAAAAGATTCCTTCTTCATCTCTGCCTTTAAGAAAACCACTAGCTTCCTTCTAATCATAGTTCCAGTATCACTTCTTATAAAAGAGCTTTGCTGTTCTCTGCAGTTGTTAGTGTACAAATGTATCATAAAGCTAAAAAGTTAGGTTGAGTCAAGATGTAGACACATTTAAAAGTCAGAGAGTTTTGTATTCAATCATAAAGATAATAGAAAGCCACTAGAATTTATTGAGTTGGGTTATGACATGGGAAGCCCTGGGCTTTTTCAGGGGTGGGGAACATCTGGACCATGATCTGTATAAGATCCACAAAACTATTAGCTAAGGCAATCACAGGTGACGATGAGCTGAAAGCTAGATAGAACCACCTTCCACTGCTTGAGTTCTAGAAGTTGAGAAGTTAGTAGGGCCTGTGAATGATGTTGTAAATGGCCCTTGGAAGGAAAAAGGTTTTCCTTCTCTGCATTAAAGTTATCACTTTATCACTTTTAATTGGGATTTGATTTGAGAAACAGAAACCAATGGGCAAAATTCTGGGTAAAGGTTCTCCCCTTACCAATGCAGTTTGTAGTCACAGAGAGTTGTCTGAAGCATTGAAAAATCATGTGACAAGCCCAGGATCACAAAATCAAGCTCTCTCCTCATTACTTGATACTGTTTCTCTAGAAAGTTCTACCTGTCTGGATTAATCAAGGTAATACCTAATATGCTTTTGGTATTTCTAGAGACATAACAAAGGCTATAATTGTTATTTGTCATGAGGTGGGTAAGAGGAGGAGGGCAATACTCGTTAGTGGGAAATCAGCTCTTGGTTCCTGTATGATATATTCGGCCTGTTGTAATATTCACGTAGAAATGTGGAATGGAGGGCTCAATTTCTTCCCTACTTCAGAAAATATATAAGTATCTTGTTTCCCATAGGTTCATTGAGTGCTGAAAAAAAGATTCTTGGGTAAAATGTGGATATTTACTGAAACAAGGGATTCTTTAAAAAAAAACCCCAACAGTATTTTGTTTTTATCAATTACATATAAAGACAACATTAAATTTTTTGTGTGGAATTTTGAGTTCCAAATTTTCCCCTCTCCTCCTTCCCCTCCCCTTCTCCACAAAATAGTAAGCAATTAGATATGGATTACATATGTGCAATCACGTAAAGCATGTTTCCGTGTTGGTCATGTTGTAGGGGAAGAAGCAGAACAAAAGAAAAAACATAGACACAAAAAGAAAGGAAATTAAAATTTTAAAAAGCTTCTTGGTTGCTGAGTTAGACTTGAGCGTGCATATAAAAAGCTCCAACAGATGCCTGTGAGGGAGATAAGAAATGCCAGAAACCTCCAAGTGGGGGAACAAAGTAACAGTGGCCCGCTGCCCACTGCCCAAACCATCTCATCTCCAGACCCAGCTGTCAGGTGGCTATAAATACTGGATGCTTCTTTGTTTTTCCTGTTTCTATTGGGTTTTATTCTTCGCCTATCTTAGGTGAAGAAGTATCAAAGACAGAATGGACCAGAAAGATGTTGCAAGCTTCAAAAGGTCCAAAAGAGCCATGGTAGAGTTCCTCGTTAACCAGAACAAGTAGCTGGGATAAATGAGACCGGTTAGGAGCAATTTCTAAGGATCAACCTACATGCCCAGAAGTGAATAAAGGAAGCCTTTGAGAACCATTAAGTGTCCATTGGATGCATCAAACTTGGAAGTGAACTTCAGGGAAGGAAAGTTTGATAGCAATTACTCTAAATTTGGACTCACTTTTCCAAAGATCAAGGGGGATAAAAGAATATAGGCTTCTGGCTTAAAAGGGTGTTGGACAAGAATATTTGGCAACCCTTCTCAGTAAATACCCTTTGTAAAAGTGAACTAATGTTAACTGGTTGTAAGAAATTAGGGAGATATTAACTAGCAGTTTCTATTGGGAGATCATACCAGATGCTGACTTACAAATGACAGGCCTGACCCCACCATTACTAGGGGTAATCCTTCAGTATTACCCCTAGAACCCTGAAAGGGACAGACGAGCTCTGCCAGAAGAGTGGGAACAGAGAGGATGAGCACAGGACCTAAGTATTATAGAGTGATTAAATATATTAATTCTTTTCAAGAGGCTTTAGGTAGTATACCTTAGATGAAAGGCAGGCAAGGACTTATTGTATCTGAGTTCAAAAGTTTATAGGCAGAGCAAATTGAGAACTTAAATCACTTTGCAGTGACACCTTAATATTTTGGAAATTGCCTGTCTCGCTCCTAGAATGCTAGGAATCTGTGGAGGCTTCTCCCTAATGGTTTTGAAATTAGCACTTTGGAGAACTGAAAACAAGGTGATTTTTGGACAACACTTTTGTTTGGGGAATTTGTTTTGCCCTTGGGTCAAACTGTGCAAGAGATAACTTCCCTACCCAATCCCAAGTTGATTGTTTGGTTAGACTTTTCCTTCCTAATTTTGTTCAAAGTTAAACTGGTAGGTGTGAAGTACAAAAGAGTGTTCATAAAGGAATACAGGAGTATTTCTGGTCATCAAATCTACTTAAAAGATTTAAAAACAATTA